>NW_026782666.1:0-107111 GCF_031769215.1 Ylistrum balloti | reverse complement strand
CTCCAATCAATGCACAAGCAACTTTATGGTTAGCACCTGCTTTTCCTTATATGGCTCTTCCGATTAGCGTTAATGGACGTGTGAGTGATATATGGAGAGGTTATATAGCGCAATATTTCTTTCACAAAAAAGACATTCGAGTGGCATTTTCGTCTCCGTACGTGATTCAAGAAAGGAATGCTCACAACATATTACGCGATTTCAATGCTGCGTTAGATTTGTATCAAAAATGTGAGCAACTCATTTATTTTCTATCGTCAAAAGATTCTACCACTATATCAGACCTTGTAGATATGTACAAGGAATTATATGCAAGACAATACATAGAACAGTTCGATATTCAGTTCGCTGAAGCATGGACACAAACATTGGCAAATATCACAACATCACTATAGAAACAATACTATCGATGAATTTATACTTCCTTTAATCACGATTTACGTGCAAATGAAGAGGTGCAGGTTTACGAAAAATTGTGGAAACGTTTAACGTTTGTCACAATGATATCATGGAATTGTTCTGTGATATAATGAACCAGGTACGGTTCCGTAGTTGTTAGGTTGGTTCTCATTAAGGAACGTGACATTATTTACTTGGATGAAGATTATAGATAATATTTTAAAGTGTTTGTATATGGAGTTGGATGCGTTCGATGCTCATTAGTATTGATTTAAATATATTTTATTATCAGTAGCAGATAAATGGACGATAGACAAGTTCTAGCTACTAATGGACTTTTCTCAATAACTAAATATATAAATAACAAATATCATTTTCGTTAGTATTCCTGTGGTGGTGTTGTTGTTTTCGCTGTTTTCAATGTCTGTCAGTCCAAAAGGGACCTAAAACACCATTGCGCACGTGGGTAGAGTTACATATTATTTACGGTAACTCAAAGCCAGTTAAAACTCGTCTGTCTTCTATACATTGTATTGTTATATACGATTCGTGAGTTCTTATCGTCCACATCACACACGCTGAAGTGAAAGGTGAACGATAAATCTATTACGATTTGCAGTACTTTTCTTACGTTTGCACACATTTGCCTGAGCATAAACTTAAACTACACAAATGAGTTCAAGTTGATATTCTATTTTAAAACATAATTTATTATTCCATATAAAAGCTGTATCATTTATACATTTACATTTTTATTAATTTATCAAAATGACTTGCTGTGTGAATAATATATTGTATTTACGAAACACGCTACTGGGTATCTATCTATCAGGCAAGGTCGTCATAACACAGATTGACGCAACTCACGAGTCCTAGAAAGAGCTTTGTGATGCAATGTGTGATTTGTATGCATTTTTCCCAAGTCCCAAGTTAACAATAAAATGGTATGGTGTGAGATATATCATCTTTGCTGCATAATTCCGTTGAGTTACACTATGCATGCATTATATAAAGATATGCATTGGGAGGCATTGGTCTGACCATAATGCATTCCTGATGTGATAACTTATTGAAAGATCATTTATATATTTATATAACTATAGGCAAGATGCTTTTAACTTGCCGGGTTATGATTTTTAAAAGGAAAGGTGCTAATCTCTTGTATGTCTCTTGTAAAACATCTTATCTAATTTTATATTGATGCTTTTTTATTTTTACTTTGTTTTTTTTTTTTTTTTTTTTAAAGATGGGATTGGGGTAGGGTGGGGGCATGACTTATCAATCATACAATTAAGATACAGGCTATAGTGGTTCAGATAACGCATCTACATCCATACAGTCTTTTAATGTTATTTCATTTCAGATATAGTGTTTAGTGTTATATGATTGTGCCATTCATGACCTACTTTTTATATCATGTATAAATCAAAATCCTTCAAAGAAGATTAGTATTTATAACAGATGTGCTATTTGTACTTTGTTTTATATTCATATCACTGTGTGTTTTTAATATTGCATCATTTACGGTAAAAATATCGATACCTCTGTACACAATCAGACTAAACAAATTTGGTTCATGTTTAAGGTACACTTGGAAGACCGTTGTCAATATTTATAGAAGCGTCATTCAAGATGATAACTAATCCTATGAATTCAAGTAAATGAAAGCTAAATGTTGTATTCTTGAAATCAACAAACGACTTTACATTTTGAATATTATTATCTCTTTGCTTGATTTGAAATTTGTATTATGCATATTGTTTTATCAGAGATCCATACTGATTTTTGTTATATGTGGTGTACATGTACATGCAACGCTTAATGAAATAACAACGCTTAATGTAATAACAACGCTTAATGTAACAATTGTTAATAATGTAAGCTACTTGGGTTTTCCCCATATAATCATGCTTCTCCATCTATAAGATTATAAAAATAAAGATTTTACATATAAATATATATCGTCAAAATTTATAATCTGTAATTTTAATCAAAACTACTACACAACAGCTATACCATTATATACAAATCTATTTCATGTACGTTATCTTTCATAACTAAGACTGTATATTAAGTCTGAATTTAATGGTACATCGTACACACCTGACCGGACTGTAGACGGTGACAATTAGGTCAACGTTTAATGGGGACTTGCTGCGGTGAACCTAACTGACTATAGAATACTTTAGAATAGAGTCTATACAAACATGATTTATTCTATGGAGAGTACTGAATATTTGCTTTCGAGGTAGATCTCCACTTTTTTATTTCGTAAGGTTAGCGAGTTAATCAGACAAAACCATTTAGTATTTTAAGTGATAACTATCTAAAACCGTTGAAATTAACAAAGGAATAAACATTCACCTACAAAAACGTGCAATACTGATGTTGAAAAAAAAAATGGAAGAAATACCTGAATAGAAAGTTTCTGTCTCCTGAACATGTTAAGCACACAATGCTTTCAGAAACGGGACACATCTGAATAAAGCTCTAAAAACACACAATAGAGACTAGGTCAAAGTTCATTGTTCGCGATTTATGCAGGTAAAATTAAATGACTGTAGTGATAGAGTTCTTTATTAAGCGATTTGTTGTGTGTTTATCTTCAAATCAATATGGACAATAAAGATGAATTTGAAAAATGATTGGAAAACCTCATTTATATTTCCGAAAAGATAAAGTTAGATATAGAGATTGAAGCTGACTGATTGTGACCGCCATTCATACTGAAGTAGATTGTTTAGTTTGAATTCTGTTATAACGCTCGATGTCTACACATTCAAGGGAGGGCCTTCTGGCCTGTCAGAGCCAAATTGATGAATTTTTGCCTAAATGAAATAATTTGGCTAATATGATTCATAACAATATGGCGTTTACTTGAATGTGGTATTTACGAAAACTTTTTTAATCCCTGGTAAGACAATAAAAAAGAGGGTAACTCCGTGTTATAAAGCTTAATATAATAAAAAAGAGGGTAACTCCGTGTTATAAAGCTAAATATTCAAACTAATAAATGATGGCAAAATATGAAATAATGGAAATATACAAGAACAGTTCTATATCGCCGAAATACAAGTATTTCCTTCTACATTGAGTAGAACTATGAACGATTTTAAGCCATCCAAGGTGTTCCAAACAAAGTAAATACGAGTAACCACATAACATGAGCAGGCACGTTTACACTTGCCAATCAAATCGTGTATTGTATCATGTAATTTAATAGATATTTATTGGTGGTATATTGTGTGCTGTGCTACTTTTTTTGTTGGCTGGTTTTTTTTGTCCGAGTATGATAAGGTAGCTACCCATTTTGTAAAGAAAAGGATTAATATAGAATTACTCTGGTGGTCTTTTGATTGGCCCATCCCACAGAACAGGCCTAGATCAATATCACTATCAGTTATGAATATGTTTTAGCCTGAACTCCTTTCTTCACTTGTTTATGGCTATTCTCAACACTAGTGATACTGGTATGTAATAACCTGAGCAGGCACGTCTACACTGGCCACTCCAATCGTGTATTGTATCATATAATTTAATATGTATCTATTGAAACAAACTATAAATTAATGGAAACTATCTTACTAGAAACCCCGTTGTCCGATCATTTTGACAATGCCTTTATCATAATGTGTAAAGACACATACAAATGAATAATACCATCTATAAAAAATTAGGGTTAGATACTGTAGAGCCAAGAAATGAATTAAAGTTCATCATACATATCTTCTTTTTTGTCCTTGTAAGACTCATCATACAACTAATTTGTCCTTGTAGGACTCGTCAGTGATGCTACATCATACAGCTAATTCGTCCTTTTAGGACTCGTGAGTGATGCTACATCATATGGTTATTTTGTCCTTGTAAGACTCATCAGTGACGCTACATCATACAACTGTTCCGTCCATGTAGGACTCATGAGCAATGCTAAGACCCTAAAAGGTAAACCTAGAAAGCGAATGAGGACAATCCAAAGTGATCAACAAAAATGTCAAAATCTAGATATAGGGTGGCGCACCAGCCCATAATTCAATAAATTACGTATTATATTATATATTTACCAATTATTTTCAATTGGTGAATTTAAAGACATGTATAATACAGACGGCAGTAAGTAAATATAATAGTATTTAAATAATATGGATTACGTCTTAAAATAAACATCTTATTTGGGCATTGTGATAAGATATCTATATTATCATATGAAAGACATCAGGAACACACCGACAAGTCAAAATAATCGTAATCCAAACTCAAATTCCAGAAATTAGGGCAAGATATGAATTAAAGATTTATACAGAGACTCATGAGAAAGTACAAGACCAGGTGTTCCGGGACAGTAAGCATCTTCTGCTTCATCGACGATACCGCCATGTAAACCTTGGTCAATCAAAGTAAGTAATGTCACGTTCCCAAATGAGAACAAGGCATACAACAAATGCACCAACAGGCAAACTAACGAGCATCAAACACGTCCAGCTTCATATCACACAAGGAAATACAGTATTTCTTAATCACTATGACGACCGTAAAACTTCCCCATATTTTTCATCATGCTGCATCATTTGAAACCCTGTGTTATGAGTTGTCCGTCTGATAACGACTTTTATCATTCATTTATCTTTTGTACAATCTTTGAAGGCTACATAGTAAGACCAGAAATGATAAAAGTATTGTTTATTTTACTGGGTATAATTATCCTTGAGATATATGTATCTACATTACATTCCAGTGGTCAGATATAGTCACAAATGCCTTTACTGCGTATACCGACAGATTAATTTATTCATTTATTTATCTATAATCTTAAGAGTACCTTTAAATATAAAAGTTATACGATCTTTCTGTTTATTAGACAGGATGAAAAACTCTTCAATATGTTGATTGATTTTTCGGCTGATTGAATTTACCAGTTAGTTTTATTTTAAATATATACATTCCACACCCATCGTGCCTTAAACACGGCTTTGATGTGATGAAATAATGTTCAGATTGTGGCGTTTGAAGAGTATTTATTGGTGGTATATTGTGTGCTGTTCTACCTTTTTGTTGGCTGTTTTTTTTTGTCCGGGTATGATAAGGTAGCTACCCATTTTGTAAAGAAAAGGATTAATATAGAATTACTCTGGTGGTCTTTTGATTGGCCCATCCCACAGAACAGGCCTAGATCAATATTATCAGTTATGGATATGTTTTTAGCCTGAACACCTTTCTTCACTTGATTATGGCTATTCTTAACACTAGTGATACTGGTATGTAATGAATCCTTGACATTATGTGCATTTGAAACTGTAAGACAGTACGACCCCGAGAATGGCAAACCGGATGGTAAATTTAAGATGGATAATTCATTTTCCAATTGGTGTAAAATAAAGTTTAATAATATAATTGAAATTTAAGTTAAAGTTTTCTATTCTGACGTGCAAAAGTAAGTATACATTTAAGGAAAAGTAACTACAGTGATTAACGTAAGGCCATCTTAAACAACATCTCATACTTTTTTCCTTTGATTTAGAATTGAGCTACCAGTAATACTATTCATTCTGACTATAATTATCATAAATATTAGAATACATTTCACAGAATATTGCGAAAAAATGACCCGTGAAAATTACAAGCTTTATTGTAATTACTGCGTGGCATGGTTTTCAGAACGACCGTATGATATGTCCCTAATGAAACTCTGTTAAAGATCAAATGTAAACCAAACGGTTGTCATGAGCTAATTAGTAAATAAATGTTTATTGTTCAAAATATGTGAATAAATATTCTTAAATTGTTAATTTCACACGTTTAGTTAATACATTCATGGTGCTTTGATAGACGAGTCCTTCGATCTATGCAGTAGGGTATATCAGTCAACTTAGCATTCTGTCAGTGATGTATTTTATGTATTTTAACATATTCTGTTAATATATGTGTTGATATTCAATTTCTCCGATCTCAGTATTGAATTGTTGATTATCACAGCAACTAGACATACCGGCAAATTTACGTAATATAAGACAAAATCAAACCCGGAAATACAAGGGTATATATTAACAAACATTTACATTATATACAATGTACAACTTGAAAAATACAAGGATGGTTCTGAAGGGAAAGCGTTTTCTGCTTCATGGACGACATCTACAATATCAATAAAATTAACAAAGAAAATATTGACATTTTAATGAAATCATACCTCAAACACAATTTCAATAAAACTAGGAGGTAATATTAAAAAGAAAGATTTATATGGAGATATTTGTGACAAAATAATCTTAGGAGAGTAAGACCAGGTGTCCGGAAGAGTAAACATTATCTGCTTCATCGACGACACCCGCCATGTAAAACCTTTGGTTAATCTAGGTAAGTAATGCCATGTTCAGAAATGAAAACAAAAGTAACAACAGCAAAACCAATAACATCAGCAGATCTCCTGAGATAGGTCGAATTTATTTTAATCAATGCATACCCTTCCTGATTGTCTTGAGTTACTGATTTGCAACGCATTTATGTATTCCTTTAGCAAAAAGACATTATATATAAGAAAAGAAATTCAGTTTCTTTTAACGAGCAAATGATCCCGCAAACAAGTTTTTTTTTACAATTAATTTCGAAAAGAAACGAAACATACCAAGGGAGATAACTGCTTGTAAAGCATAAACTCCGTGTTTTCAAGATTACAACCTTTATTGAGACTGAAATATATCATAATAACCATTAAGCAGCACTCTGTTTAATTCTATAAAACACAACAGAATTACAGAAAAAATAACGCTCGTTATTTGTTTGCAATTGTCCCATTTTTTAAAGCAGTGAATGTATTCAAAAAGTGCAAGATAAGAATTTGCTGCAAGGATATTATAATGAGGCTTTGGTAACTTTTTTGCACTGTAGATTACATCTCAGAAATACAAGATCAAAAATTGTTATCTTTTAAAACAAAAACAAGTAAAGTTTCGTTCTTAGAATCTAGTCTTTAATTCTATTTTTATGCACTAGTTTGAGATAATGTTTAATGATACAGACTATAGTACCACTGAATGTGTTTGGGTCCTGGTTTAATGACAGGTTCAACCAATCTAAATTATTAAGAGCATGCTATCAAAGTCTGCTTCTTCATATCTTAGAATAGTTTTTTTTATCGCTTACCTTTTTGAATACGGAATAAGAAATGGAAGCATGTACTGAGGAATGGTCACTACAAAATGGTGGAGACACATGAGTATCTTTAACTATATTTTGGTTATTAGTGAAGATAACAGCAATGGAAGTTGCACTGTCAGATGTTATTCTTGTGGGTTCATTTATAAGACTAGATAAGTTATGTTTAATGAGAAGCCTTAATAAATGACCATTTAAAGGTATATGTAACCTGTCAATGTTTATATCACCTGTCAGTACAATATCCATTGAAGTATCTGTAGCTCTGGTCAGTGTATCATCTGATTTAGTCCAATAACCAATATTACTTTCTGGTCGGTATAGACAACCAAGTAGAAATGTGATTATGAATTAATACTTCAGACCATAATAGTTCAATATCATCCCTTTCCAAATCTCTTCTCCTATTCATAACAACAGTATCCTTATAATAAACTACAATCCCACCACCGCGACCTGTAGTTCTATCTTTTCTATGAGGATTGGAATTAAAAGAGTGGATTTGGATATCAAGGTCAGAAATTAATGGGTTTAAGTGGGATTCAGTTATACAAATAACATCATTATCTTCAAGTTCTGCTTCTATCAGGGCTGTTTTGTTTCTGAGAGATCTTACATTTAAATGAACTAGATTTACATTCTGTTCTGGACCCGGGTTACTTTCGACATCATAGCACAGCGCTAAGACAATTAAATGTGAAATTAGAGAAAACGATAGATTATCAAAATATACAAGCTATCATCAACTAAAATAATGGTGTTGTGAAAACCAAGACGTGCACTAAATACTGTAAATAAACTTTGAATCAGCCAGAGATCTGGTTTAAACCACTCGAAATCAGCATTAACCATTGTCAATCAAAAAGGTGAGGACTGAGCAGGTTTTGGTGATCTTCCAGCTGTTCAGTTCTCCAGACACTATATATCAACACCAACTGAGCACGGCTGTATGAAGAAAACAGGACAAACACAAACAATCATACACACATACAAACTCTCACACCTTTCAATTACGCACATGTTCACCAAATAAGGAAGTGGAGGTGACTCATCATGATTCAGGTGCCTGGGACGCTTGAAATTCAAGATAGGGGTTCGGAAAAACGCAACTCGAAAAGCGGGTCAAATTTCAGAAATTAACACGCGTCGATTATTTTGGAATATATATGAACCACGTAAAATCTCGATTATACAACTAAAAACTATATACGTTTTTGAGACACTGGTAGAATAAATGGGTAGATAACATAATATGAAGCTGCACAGAATACAAGCAGTAATTTTAATTTGTAGACGGTCCCTTAATGTTTCGGATCGCCTTTATTTAGTTGCGAAGATTCAATAAAAACATATCTTTAGCATAGAATTAAGTATTTACAGCTCCCACGGTAGTAGTTAGGAGAAGTGGAGGGCAATATAAATGAAATCAAACTACACTTGTTATGCACGTGGGAGACGGTCATTAGGTGTGCATGCATACTGACATGAAACACAGATCAAGAGACACGTGTATACAAATGAATTGTATTAAGTTATGTGAAATTCTATATGGAATATAACTAGTGATTACCATAGCAGGTATGCCCGTTAGAGCGGTAAGATATTTTAAATAGCATACATTTAAACTTTAATAGTGTAAAAGCTGTACTTAAAGCATGGTGTACTTTTGTAAACATATCATATCACGGGAAGCCATCATGATATGACTAAAGGCTAGGCTATATTGTACATATTATAGTTATTACGTATATACTAGAACTTTTAATTAATATCATTGTTAATAATATTAAAAACTAAAATAAATTATGTAATTACTATTATTTGGTGAAGCGTTATAATTTCCCTTTTGTATATGAACAGCCTACAGTACACGGAGAATGCTGGTACCATTGACTTGTATAATGTAAACAGTGTACATGTAGTAGTGTATGTAGAGGAAAATAATATGACAGTTACAAATAACTCCGCAATCGTCGTTTTTAAGGCGTGTCAGTTTTAATGTCAGTAACACGAAAACATGAATATTTTTCTTTGAAATGAGGTATGGGTCTGTTATTTCACTTCATTTCTAAAATAAGGAAATTTTCAATTAATTAGGTTACGAGTCCGTGTCCGACCAAACGATATTTTGATATTTTGATATTTTTTGTGTAATGTAGTCTGATTTGGGTGAATTTCCTGAAGTTGCAGACCAAATCCATACCCGATTTTGAAGAAAAATATCTATCTTTATGAGATACAAACACTAACTTATGTATATGTAAATTTCATTGAAAATATCTAAGTTTTGACCTTGGTATTGTACATTCACCCACGCAATAAATCAAATAGCAATGTCCTGTAAACTCTAGTGTTTATTCCCTGTTGAAAGTTTAGCATATAGTGTAAATGCAGCATTTGACACACTTATTGTCACCAAAATGTGACCGGGTGGAATACGGTATCATTGTGTATAGCCGCCATGAGAGTCCCGCTATCGTAAGAAGGAAAATGCTATATCGTACAGCCACCATCTCACATACGTCACATCTATACATTACCTTGGCTGTTAAAAAGAAGTTAAGTATACAAACATTGTTTGCTACCGTTTTAATTAGTAGTCAATGTTTTAATGATATATGTAAAAGGAGGTTTATATTCAGTTTTTTGTGACGTTACTTCATTATGATTACTTATTAATAGCATTACGTTATTGTAACTGATTCATGTACTTCATTAAATGTATAATGTCTTCTCTGAATTTCGTGGACTTTGTACAAAAGAGATAGCTAGCCAGCCCTTAATAACGAGACACGTAATAACGAGACAGTATTACACGTAATAACGAGACAGTTTCACATGTAATGACGAGACAGTATTACACGTAATAACATGACAGTATTACACGTAATAACGCGACAGTTTACACGTAATAACGAAACAGTATTACACGTAATGACGAGACAGTTTACACGTAATAACATGACAGTATTACACGTAACAACGAGACAGTATTGCACGTAATAACGAGACAGTTTTACACGTAATAACGAGACAGTATTACACGTAATAAAGAGACAGTATTACATGTAATAACGAGACTGTTTTACACGTAATAACGAGACAGTTTACACGTAATAACGAGACAGTATTACACGTAATAACGAGACAGTTTACATGTAATAATGAGACAGTTTTACAAGTAATAACATGACAGTATTACATGTAATAACGAGAAAGTTTACATGTAATAACGAGACAGTATTACACGTAATAACGAGACAGTATTACACGTAATAACGAGACAGTATTACACGTAATAAAGAGACAGTATTACACGTAATAACGAGACAGTTTTACATGTAATGACGAGACAGTATTACACGTAATAACATGACAGTATTACACGTAATAACGCGACAGTTTACACGTAATAACGAGACAGTATTACACGTAATGACGAGACAGTTTACACGTAATAACGGGACAGTATTACACGTAATAACGAGACAGTATTACACGTAATAACGAGACAAGTTTACACGTAATAACATGACAGTATTACACGTAACAACGAGACAGTATTACACGTAATAACGAGACAGTTTTACACGTAATAACGAGACAGTATTACACGTAATAAAGAGACAGTATTACATGTAATAACGAGACAGTTTTACACGTAATAACGAGACAGTTTACACGTAATAACGAGACAGTATTACACGTAATAACGAGACAGTTTACATGTAATAATGAGACAGTTTTACAAGTAATAACATGACAGTATTACATGTAATAACGAGACAGTTTACATGTAATAACGAGACAGTTTACATGTAATAACGAGACAGTATTACACGTAATAACGAGACAGTATTACACGTAATAACGAGACAGTATTACACGTAATGACGAAACAGTTTACATGTAATAACGGGACAGTTTACATGTTATAACGGGACAGTATTACACGTAATAATGAGACAGTATTACATGTAATAACGAGACAATTTTACTCGTATTAACGAGACAGTATTACACGTAATAACGAGACAGTTTACACGTAATAACGAGACAATTTTACTCGTAATAACGA
Organism: Ylistrum balloti; assembly: GCF_031769215.1. Lineage (NCBI taxonomy): Eukaryota > Metazoa > Mollusca > Bivalvia > Pectinida > Pectinidae > Ylistrum > Ylistrum balloti. The sequence goes on along the minus strand of NW_026782666.1, from coordinate 95,485 downwards.
GACAGTATTACACGTAATAACGAGACAGTTTACACGTAATAACGAGACAGTATTACACGTAATAACGAGACAGTATTACACGTAATGACGAGACAGTATTACAGGTAATAACATGACAGTATTACACGTAATAACATGACAGTATTACACGTAATGACGAGACAGTTTACACGTAATAACGAGACAGTATTACACGTAATAACGAGACAATTTTACACGTAATAACGAGACAGTATTACACGTGATAATGATCAGATTTAGCATTCAAGGGTAGCCAAACGAAGTCGAGTTACAAGTACTGTTGTATGAACCATTTTTTAGTTTGATATTAAGAAAATTGACCGATTTATGATAAGTAATATTCGTCAAATAGATGGTTTGAAAGTTGAAAGCTTCATATTTACACCTTACGATGCCAAGTTCAGCCACTTTTTGAACAGATCTCACGAGAGTATGACACCGTACCACTTTGGTTGCATGTAATGGCGTTAAGCCAAATATACATGCTAAAAAAAAGTTTTCAGATCTTTGTTTAAAGTTTCTCCATGAAACGAATGGCATTTACATTCTAAATATCGAAAGTAAGAATTAACAGCACGAATCAACGCATTCGATAGTGAAGCTATCGTAATTTATACAACGGAAATATAACTTCTATATACGGTGTGTAAATTTCAACATGCTGTATGTAAGTCTACGATTTAAATTTCTTTGTAAAGTATTGAATGTACTCAATTATTGCTATGATTATATTTGTTTAATGGATCGTGGACTTTAGGACTTTACTTTTGGATCATTATGTATAGCGTACCTTTAACTACCGGTGTAAATACGGTTTGCACATATATAGTAAATGTACCTGTGTGCAGTCTTTTGCGGTTCTGTAAAGTGGCATGGGTATTGGATTTCGCGATTCATAAAAAAGGCTGTTATATTACATCTATCACAAGCGCTGACAGGAGTCGGAGGAATAAAAGTTACAAATCAACCAACAATATAAGTGAAGTTCGGACAAACTTTGAATGAAAGCATGCACCCATTAAAGTTTTTGAAAGAATTCATGAAAATAGCAGTCAATGCCAATTTGACTGTGGTTTTATAAGCGCCATAGTATCTCATTGAGAAATATTATATTTCTTATGTGACATGACGCTGGACGTATTTGTTGCTCGTTAATTTGCCTGGTGGTTTCGTTGTTGTATACCTAGTTCTAATATGAAGCAAAATACGCTTACTCTTCCGGAACACCCTGTCTGATTTTTCTTGTATTTTTGCAGAAGTCTCCTTGTAAATATTTCATCTGTTCATATTTTGTCCTCGTTTTATGGAATTTGAGTTTGAATTATGACTATGTTGCCATGTTTGTATCTTCGTTGTGTTTTGCCACTGTCGTTGAGAATAACGCTGGATCGTCTAAGTGTAACATTGAGAACAAACTGACCTCATATTGACAATTACAATTTCAAGATTAAAAAAGAAATATATTAAAAGTCATTTACGCACATTGAAAAAGTATCATTATCAATGACAAACACAAGAAATACGTTTTGATTGGATTTATCGGTCACACCTTTCTAAACGGCCGTCGACCCAATAAGCCAATATGGGTGTAATTTGAAAGACCACAATCAACAATCAAAATCACTAATCAACGGTTTCTGGTTACAGCTCCCCTCTGATTATTGTGTGCATCAAAGGATTAACGGATTGAGGGTGACCAACTCCCTGTTAATCAATGATTAACAGATTCTGGGTATCAGCTCCCTGTTAATTATCAAGCAAATTGAAAATCAGCTATCAAATATCAAGCTGCACATGCATTCAATCAAACACAGATCAATGTTTATATATAAATCACAATAAATGAAATGTCCATAATACTGTCAAATAGACATGTAGCACTAAATAAGATTGAATAATTAAAGTATGACAACTCTCGGTAGATACCACAAATAGTCCGAAACCTGATTAAAAATAACTTATCTGCGAAATATGCCATATGAAGAAGACCAACAATCACGTGCAGACTTGTTCACCGCCAATCAGCCGACACGATCGCAGATAAGGGTGTCTGCGGCCTCAGTATCTCATTGTGACTTCCAATCATCTGTGGAAGCAGTGACGACAATTCTGAGTGATGTCGTTGGTGACGATCCTGAGCAGGACAGGGTTATAGATCTTACTGCTGTGACGCCATAAACGTCATTACGTCACGGTGAAGTATTAAGCTTTACTACACGCAAAACAATTTGAATTTGGCAGCAAATGGACCAAAGATAAAAAATCTACCCATCACATATGGTCTTGATCACAATACTAGAAACGTCCGGAGGAACACCAGAGAACACACCTTGTTTAGCTAAGTTTTCTATCAGTCCAGCTTTTATTTTCCATAGTTCCACACAAGCATGAACACTCTCGTTCCCTCCCATGACGAAATCTCCAGATGATTGCCATTTTGGAGGTCTGGAAACTCTCGATGATCTCCTGGGAGCGGGAACTTGACGTTGTTCTGTTGCTGACTGTTCCTCATCCGAATCCTTGTCATCAGGGACATCATCAGCTGGGCTCGCAGCTGAACACTGAACACTATCATTGCCAGTTGATGATCCCGGAACAGTATCTATATTGGCATCATCTGATCCTCCCTCCACGTTAGAGGACTGGTCGTCACCAGGTGGAGCAGTGGCACACACAGGAGGTATCAAGTCGTCACCCGGCCCCTGTGCTGCCAAAACGCCTCCTATATCCTCTGACTGCTGACAGCCAGTGGCACAAGGCACCAATATATCATCATCATCATCATCATCATCATCATCATCATCATCATCGGTATCGCTGGAATCTGCAAGAGCATGATCTGTGTCCTCTTTATGTTCTTCCTCCCTGTCATCTCGAGGGACATATCCGATTGGAAGCAAGTTGTTCCTGTGGAGAGTTCTTGTGCGTCCTTCAGGTGACTCCGACTCTACAATAAACACAGGAATGCTGGGGTTAGTCTGCTTGACTACAATATAAGCATCTTCCTCCCAAAGATCTTCCAATTTGTGCTTGCCGTCAAAGGCTAATCGCTTTACTAAAACTCTGTCACCAGCGGCAATAGGTGATCCGCGAACCTTCAGGTCGAAATGCGCTTTCTGTCGTCTTCTAGCCTTTGACATCGTCTTCGATGCTAGGTCATAGCTGAAGGTAAGTCTGTTTCTGAGGTTCTTTGTGTATTCGGACAGGGTATTCTCTTCATTGACAAGTCCTCCCAAACCAAACAGAATGTCCACAGGCAAACGAGGCTCTCTTCCAAACATCAAGTAGAATGGTGAGACCTTGGTGGACTCGTGGCGTGTGCAGTTATAGGCATGCACCAATGATGGAATGTATGCCTTCCAGTCCTTCTTCTTGTCTGGCTCAAGGGTTCTTAACATTGAAATGAGAGTCATGTTGAACCTTTCTGTGATTCCGTTTCCACTCGGATGGTAAGGGGTTGTCCTAGACTTGTCCATTCCTAGTATAGCACACAGCTCAGAGATGACATCGCTCTCAAAGTTAGCACCTTGATCGGAATGAAGTCTTCTAGGTATTCCGTAGTGTACTATAAAGTTGTTGTACAGTACCTCTGCTGTTGTCTTTGCAGTTTGGTCTCTTGTTGGAAAAGCTTGGGCGTATTTCGTAAAGTGGTCAGTCACTACAAGTACATTAGCAAATCCTCCTTTACATGGTTCCAACGAGAGAAAGTCCATGCAAACAAGTTCTAGTGGATAAGAAGTATGAATTCCAACTAGAGGTGCACGTTCATTCCTGGAGGACTTCGCTCTAATACAACGTGGGCAATTGCTGATCCAACTCTCTACATCTCTAGTCATGTTTGGCCAATAGAATCTATCCCTCATAAGAGACAAGACTCGATCTCTACCAGGATGTCCAATGGCATCATGAAGACCTTCAAGGGCTTTGTCGATGTAGGCTGATGGTTACACCAACTGGTAGTGGTAAACCCCATCCTCATTTACTTCCTTGAAGAGAACACCACGATGCATCGTTAAACTCTTGGCAATCTTGAACATCTGTGAGTGTTCCTTTGTCTTCGGGAAGTCATGACGACTAGGATCTGTGTACTTGGATACCCACTGCATCCATGGCTTGAGAAATGGATCTTGTCACTGTGCACGTCTCCAATCAGGAGAGCACAGACTTTCAACATATGGCTGTATAGTAACAGACTGGTTCACTGCACGAACAGAATCCATGGTGATGGGAAGTCTGGAGAGAGCATCTGCATCTGTATTCATCTTGCCAGGGCGGTACTGGATATCAAAATTATAGGCAGCTAGAGCTGAAACCCATCTATGGCCAGTGGCATCCAGTTTCGCAGAAGTTAAGACGTATGTCAGGGGATTATTATCTGTAAAAACAGCGAAGTGTTGTCCGTACAAATAGTCATTGAATTTCTCGGTGACCGCCCACTTTAGCGCGAGAAACTCTAATTTGTGGGCAGGATAATTCTGTTCCATTTTTGACAATCCTCAGCTGGCGAAGCTGATCACACGTAGACGACCACCTTGATGTTGATATAACACAGCTCCCAGACCTCGACCACATGCATCGGTATGGAGTTCAAACTGTTGATTCAGCTGTGCATAACTCAGAACTGGGGGTGTAGACTATAAGACTCTTTTCTATATGGGTATGTAGGATAGGGATATTCCACCCGAGGGGTCACAAAATGTGGTAAAACCCGAGGCTTGCCGAGGGTTTTTACCATATTTTGTGATCGCGAGGGTGGAATATCCCTATCCTACATACCCATATAGAAAAGAGTTTTTTTCTCTCATTTCTAATCTCATATTATCAAATATTTGCACTCACCTCGCGGTAGCCATCACTGGACGCCGCCATTTTTCAGATTTCTATTTTTTTCCTTGGGCCATATACATAAAAAATATGCTGAAATAGATTCTCCATCCCCGAATTTTGCAAACTATGTTTGCGGTCGAAAACATAATATGGACTTTGAATGTAAACATCCAACGTCAGTGTTTAACTGTTTTTTCTTCAAGCGGGCTGGGTCAAATACCCTGTCAAATATATCACCCAGAGACATGCGTACGCGTTCAAATATAGTGCCTTAAAACACGCAATAAAACAACACTTTTCTTTTTAATATTTACTATTGCTCAATGTATAATATATCATAAACACTTTTTACATCTTTGAACATGTTGGTCAAGTTATTAATACTACTTCACTGTCAATAGTAATCTTACAAATCTTACACATTTATGAATGGAATTCTTGGTTTGCTTGTGAGATGACGTCACTTACGTCACACATTTCGCGCCACACCGACAGGAGGAAAGTTAGTCATTGTCACTTTCAATCACACGTGGACGACGGCGGAAAGGCCGAGTCCCAGGGTTGGTGATGTTGATATTTATAAAACAGTTTTGTTAATACGAGCCTGCAAACAATGACTCCAATCGACTATGCGTGTTTGTGGATGACGCGGATGACGAGGACATAGTCGATGAGTGCGCGGGAAAAAACTATGAATTACTCCGCGCGCGAGGCTTTATTACACAGGCGCCTGTGTAATAAACGTCTATCATGACCATGTTTATTGCCCTGGACAGGCCTATCTGACACAGGTGGAAATGAGAGAAAAACAAGTCTTCAGCTTCTCAAAAGCTTGCATCTCCTCATCACTCCATTTCCATTTATGTTCAGACTTTTCCTTCTTCATATTCTTTCTCCCTTTCTTGGCACATGCAGGTAAAATTTCATTTAAAGGTTTGGCTTTCTTAGCGAAGTCTTGAATGAATTTCCTGTAATAGCCAGCAAATCCTAGAAAGGAACGGACTTCCTCAGGAGTAGTCGGTGTCGGCCAATTTACTACCTTCTCTATCTTATTTGGGTCTGGTAAAATTCCATCTTCGGAGATCATATATCCCAAGTAGACTGCCTTCCTCTGAAGAAACTTGCATTTCTTTGGTGATAACTTCAAGCCACATTCTCTCAGCCTTTGAAGTACTTTCTCCATTTGTCTACGATGTTCCTCGAACATATCTGAGAAGATGATGAGATCATCCAAGTATATCAAGCAGACACTGAGATGTAGGTCCCCGAGGCATTCCTCCATCAGACGTTGGTATGTCGCTGGAGCATTCGTCAACCCAAATGGCATTCTAGTGTATTCGTAAAACCCCAGTGGGCCAACAGTGAATGCAGTACGCTCCTTATGGGACTCTTCAATCACCACCTGATGATAGCCGGACTTCATATCCAACACCGTGAAATATTTGGAACCTGATAAGCACTCTAAGATCTCCTCAATCCTGGGAAGAGCGTAGGAATCACGGATTGTCCTCTTGTTGATTTCCCGAAAGTCAATACACATACGTAGTTCACCATTCTTCTTCCGAGCTAGAACCACTGGTGATGACCATGGGCTATGTGAAGGACGAACGATTCCTATATCCAGAAGAGTATGCAGATGATTCTTTACTTCGTCATACATTGATGGCGGTATCCTTCTATGTCTTTGCTTGATGGGTGTTGGATCATGCAGGTCTATTCAATGTTTCATTGCACTGGAGAATCCAATGTCCTTGTCACTCTTGGAGAATATATCATGAAATGACATGAGGAGTTGTCTCCCTTCCTCAACTTCAGTAGGTGTGAGAAACTCTGTGTCCATCTCAATCTTCTCCATCAGCTTCTCTACTTCCTCAATTTCTTCTTCATAGTCATCTTTATCCGAAATGGTAACAGGTGTAACTTCACAAAGTAAAGCTCACGGTGAAACAGAGATACATCTGCTAGAAGTATCAGCAAGCTCGACCTCAACGGTTCCCTTTGTAATGGTAAAAAATCAATCCAGGGGTAAGATCCAAACCATCTGATGTAACACAATCCTTGGCCGGCTGTATCAAGGCACAAGTGGGGTGGTAAGGTAATTCCTTGTCAACGTAAGCTTTAACTTTCAGCTGGGCATTAGGCTTTACTGTAACCATCTTATCCTCAGCACAACGGAGAACACCAAGTTGAAATTTCTCCGATTCAGCTCTTTTTCCCGAAGTGAAAGGCATCTGAAGGCTAAAAACCAAGGAGTAAACAAGTCTGCACTTTGTAAAAATCTTGCTCCATTTTGCTTCTGACATTTGTCCATTAAAACAGTTAAAACATTAGTACCAAGTAATACCGGAACTTTACAATTGTAGTAACTGTCTGACAAAACAAGTAAAATACAGTCCTGTACATGAATACCAGAAATCCAGGCATCTCAACATCAATCTTAATATATCCATGGTAAGGCAGTGAATTACCATCCGCACATTCAACATTTAAAATACAGTCCAATGGTTGTATGGGAATATGTGACAAATAGTTACAATAAAAAGAATTTCCAACTGTAGACACTGTGGAGCCTGTGTCCAATAATGATGTAATCCTGTGTCCAGCAATAATAATGTCAACTTCATTCGGTGAGCCAACAAGTTGAACTTCATCTTCTGTATCTGTAGGAGACTGTGATGTAAAACCTATGGCCGTCCCCTTCCCACAGGTCCTTTTCCGTTTAAATGATGACCTCGGTTGTTGAACTGACCTCTACGCTGATGATCAAGTCTGACCTTGCATCCTAGCTGTATGTGTCCATACTGTCCACAACACCAGCACTGAGGTTCATTGGAGGAATCATCAGCATCACTTCTGTTCGAGGTATCACCACGCTCCTTGTATTCCCTCTTCTTACTAGGCTGTTGATACTGTTGGTATTTCTGTGATTTATGAGGCTTCATCTGTTGATGTGTACTGGATTTCCATGACTTGACATCTGTAGATAGCTGTTTAATCATTCCTTCTAACTTATCCAGTCGACTATCTTCTGCAACACTGGCATCCATCATCTTCGTAGTGGCTGACTTGGCACTGGCCACTGCACCTTCCATCTTCATCTCGGATCCCAACTTCCTCAAGTTCACTTTCAGCTCATTGTAATCCTTAATCAACTCGTATTTAGTAGCAGATCTTTCCTTTAATGGTGACTGAAGACCTTTCCAGATGTGGCTATGTAGCATCTCATTACGCTTCTGTATGGGCAGCATCTCACATCTTGACACCTTCATCAATAGATCTTCCAGTCTGCAACCCCAAGTGGCAACATCCTCTCCTTCCTGTTGGTGTGCGCTGAAAAATTTTCCAAGAAGTGCCTCATGATCATCAACAACAACGTAGTTGGTCTCCAGGTGGGCCAGTAATTCACCAACTGATGCGTGGGGTCCAAGTCTCATAGCAATCATCCCCGCATTCCCCCCAAAGAACTTCTGATGACACGTAAAGCTGTTTCCTTGGGGATGGTCTCATCTCGCAGTAGACAATCAGCATCATATTTCCAGAGCTCATAAGGAACTTCTCCTTTGGATGTAGGATCACCACTAAAGAATGGTAGGCGCGGACGCAGAGTAAACACATGCTGTTTGGATGGTCCTTCAGCAGTAGGTTCCTTTGGTTTAACATCCGTTCCTACCTTTGAGATGGCTCCAGTTGATGACATGTAGTCAAACATCCAGCTCTTGAAATCTTCAGCAGAATCACATTTTGGGGTAACTCCCATTTCTGCAAACACATCTTTCATCTTCTCTAACTGTTCACTATCCATGGTTATAAATGGTGTCAAGCACAAAACCAAAAGTCCAATGTAACAAAAGTACATGTATAAAGAATACTTATGCACAAAGAAGTACAAAATGAGACCTGAAGAATAAATTAAAGTCCAATTTCCTGAAAACAAACAAGTTAAATACAAGATACAGTTCAAATATATATGAATCAACAGCTGAAATATAAATGTTAAGTGCAAATCCCTGCTAATTAATTGTGAAACAGTCCACTGTGTCAGTATGAAAATACATGTGTATACAAAACAGTACAAAATTGAAATAAATTAAACATAAAAAGCAAAAGAAGTATATCATAGGCAATAATATCAATGCAATGTAATACAGTACATCAGGCTCAGGCGGAAACTACACACAAAATCAGCAAAGTTTAAACGCAACAAAGCGAAATGACACGGTGAGGCTATAAAGTATACCGCAGAATGACATAAAACAAATAAGGACATCAAAACATGAAAAACACTTGAAGCACAAGGTAAATAAACATTCCTCAGTCAGTTAATGTCAAAAGAAAAAACATGTCAAAAACCTCCATGTCAAAATAAATACCAAAAACAGGATGAAAAATAAATAAATAAATTCCAGCAATGAAACAAAAAATACCAAAACACTAAATTCAGCAAAATACACACATTAACATTTAATCATAAAATGCAACACAATAAATAAATAAATCCTATAATTACAATGTAATTTCATGATCAGATTATTAAATACAAGAAAATACAATAATCTCACCCAATACAATCTGGTAATCAATATAAACAAAGTTCCGGAAGTAAGAATCCGAAACCGGAAGTAGCAAAATAATAAAAATTAGTAAAGTTCAGTCTATCCAAAGAAAATAATGCTCATGGTTTACTTTACAACAGCAGCATTCCGAGTCCACGTAAATAAAGTCAAACAATTCAGCATATAGAGTGAAATCCTCAAAAGCAGGTAGAAATAATGTCACAACATGTATCAGCTTCAGGAACCAGGAAAACATAAGGAACACAGAAGTCCATATGCGAAGATAAAAACCAAATAGATATATCACTGTCTGATAGTGAAATCTGTCAGTCTATCGTTATCGGGTGCACCGAACCGTATCATACACAGGTAAAGTTCAATAAAGGCATAACAATCATAGCGAAGTTACCTGAATAAATGACACAACCACTGGGTATTAATACTGTAAAACGTCACTGTTTTTACTTCACTGAAATACCAATGTTGTCACTTTGCCATTCACGTGTTGGAACCGGAAGTAGCGTAAACCGGAACACAAGACTAGGGTGCGTAGTACAATCAGGAATAAAGGAACGGAACCGTCCGGATCAGCGGTAGGTTTACGACGCTGTCTCATCCGTTCATCTCACTGTCGAGTACATCTACATGGGCGCCAATGTAAATTTGATCGATGTTGAAATAACGAGGGTGAACACCGGTTCCGGTTGTTTATTCGGTTTATCTAATTATAAAGACCCTACAACATAGAACACATAAAGCACATAAGCACGATCCCTTATAATACATATCAATACATTAAATATCACACATAATGTACATTGTAGATCATATCACAGCTGTCATTATCTCAAAAGGGAGTTTACTATACACAATGTATATCTACTTGTTGTATATGGATACAAACGGGTAATACTTTGTAAATATAAAAAAAAGGAATATAGCGATGCGCTATAGCCACGTACGTTATACATTATTAAACTGCATTTAATAGAACGTTATGCTACAAACAATATGCAGAGTGAAAACCTACCCCAACAATGGGTCAAGGGTCCTAAAGTAACATAGGGCTCATTAATCACATGAATATCATCAGGATCGTAGACGATCAACTGTAATAAAAACAACGCATGTATAAGTAATTAAACAGTACGGGTCATTGAATATTTGTTTTGCATAAAACTACACAAGATCGACGATATTATTGGCGTACACAATACACGCGGATTTTGATAAATACTTGTCAACATCATTACAAATGATGTTACACAAGATATATAACACAATTATCGATCTTTCAAAGCAATATATAAAAATATAACTTACAATTTACGGGACAAACGCCTCAAATGTCGAACGGAGGTTTGAAACGTCCGTAATGGTCAACGTCCTCTTTGTCCACTAAAAAACCCGCCAAATACAGACAAAGACCAAAGAACGAAAACGAGACAATAACTGGACATACGAAGACACACTACGTCACATAGGTTAACTGGACGCAACATATATACATACATCTTAACGATAACAGACGACGCGAAAATTCAAACGACGCGACGCTAAACAACGGCGGCCAAAATTAGCTAAAAACCGACCCTATTACATATTTAAGATCAACCCCTACCAAGTCCGTCGATATTGGTTTAACAGACCTTGAGGGACTCCATGTCAACACCTTTGCTATTTCAGTGAAATAACACTATTAAGGGATAACGATAGCTTGTTGATTAAACGACGTGAAATGCTACAGTTTCAGTATGAAAAAACAAGGTAGAAATCCAAGTATTAGCATTCATACAGTGACAACACCTATTCATGGGTAGAGTATCCTTAATATTACGTAATAACACATTTTTGTTAGGATTTGACCTTCAATGAGTATATACACCGTGAACGCTACCTATTTGAACTGACTACAGTAAACCCACCCTAACGTCGATCTAATGCTCACGGTAAGACACAAACACTGTTACTAAATTCAAAGTAAGTAACTAGCATCGAAAAAAGAAGTGTGAATATTCGATAAACATAATCAAATTTGTGAAAATCTAATACTGATTTAGAATGTTCTATATATATGTTTTCGGCCATGTTGTTCCTTTGTAAGGTTGTCTTGTCAGCTGAAGATTTACACAAGTCAATGTTTCATGTGATATCTAAATTATATAACTATATAACTGATCATTTGCTTATTCAGTATGAACATATAATATCTATTTCGGTACAAAATATATTCTCCATTTTTCAGTGTCGTCAAGTGTCCAATACAAACACAATATTTGATATAATTATGAAGATTGCAAGTACATGAATGTACCACCTGCATTACAAATATTGCTTTAAATCCTGACATTAAAATAACATAACTAACACTGATAAGTCTTTTGTAGAAATCCATTGACGGCACCAAAACAAGATGTCATTTCTGGACATTCTTTTATCACAGGCATGTACTCATTTTTATTATTTACTGAGCTGGGTCATGTAGCATTCGTAGAAATCAGATACCATAGCATGTTAGGGTGTAACTATGTTTGAAATATTTATATTTGACGTATTTATTCACGATAGTAGACAATACATCCATGCAAAATATTCAATTCTTTATGTATATATTTGTATTTAGACATTTTTGTACAAATTTGTACTATCTCGATATATATTGGTGTAGAAATAGTATCTCCTTACAGAGTTGAAATGAATATAACTCCAAACCTATGTCAGGCACGCTTAAATGTCTGCAAAGTATTCATAATTTATCTATTTCTTTTGTTGTCATTTTTAAAAATGTGCGTTGATTGAGATAACGTTGCTAGGCTGATATAAAAACAAACATAGAGGTGTTTGTTTTCACAAAATGATTGAACCAGTACTTGGAATTTTATTTCTACTTTCACTTTCGCTTATATATAACGCAAAAATGTTTTTAGCAAGTGAGTCAATCTTTCAACACACACAGTAAAATTAATAAATAGTGTCCTGTTAAAAATGAAACTATTCATGTGTATACTCATTGGGAGTTACACATATACAAAATACACGATCGCTTTCAGATTTGGCTAAATGAATGCAAATTATATAAAGTGCGTCGCTTGTAAGCTTATCTGTTGTAACGTGATCGGAGTTTAAAATTAGTCAAGTGACAGGTCAAACAGATCATAACACAATCTCGCACACATACTCAAACGTGATAACGTCACAATATACCTATATAAAGAGACACTATACATATGTATATACTGTAATACACGTCCGCGATAAATGGGATCTCAGTATCAACATAATAATGGCGGAAATTGAGGATATCAATCAATATCGATAATCTATAGTTACAAAAATAGCCGATACAAATGACGGTTCCCGAACAGCATGCAACTGTTGGAAATTTCAATGTAGGTCATTATGTACAGCTACATTTAACGGGGTGCCGTGTCATTTACAGAGATACGCATACATATAACTATTAACTAATATGGAGGATTTTTTAACAAAAAATATATGTTCGGTTTTCTAATTAACTCTCATCCTTAAGCGTTAAGGATTAAACCCTATTTGGAGCTCGGTACCTCCAACATGTCCTGTTTAAAATAAGAAAACAATACGGTTAAAATCTTATCAGGTTTCGTGGGGTTAACGTGAAGAAAAAACATACCAGTACATTCTTTTTCTTTTTCACAGTGAGCTAAACAAAGGAAATGATTCCATTTCTTTTTCTGAATAAGTTATATCAGAACATGTAAACAATACAAAAATGATTCATTTATCACTTAAAGCTTAGTTGTTCTTTTGAAAATAAGGATTATGTCAGGGGTTCGTTATTTACTATTGTATTCATTTATGTAGTTTCTTGAAAATGCATAATCGCTTTGCACTTTCAGTTTGTCTTACATTATGTGTACTGCGTTATGACTTCTGGAAACATCCTAATTAAATAAACTCTGTATCTTCAGAGAGTTAAGACACAGGCCCCCGTTCATAGACTCAAGATATGAAATACTGATGTCAATGTACATTCCATTGTTTTGTTTTCTTATCAAAGTAGACAAATACACATTAGCATTTACCACAAGAACTGCAGTATCGTGAATAACCTGTAATATCCAGGTATATTTCTTAAAGCCTCAGGAAAAACATCTATTTTAAAGAAAAATGATCTATTTCATTGTCTCATAAAATACTCTGCCTATTCTGTATGTATATTTCACTTTATCTTCTAATGCATTTATGAAAGAACCATTTAACACATTTCAAAATATATTGATTTGGTATATTGCAGTTATGGGGAAAGAGAAGCCGTGAAATGCCAGTTTAATACAGTAGCTTTATAAAGAATACTGGTGAGTTTGATACGAGACCGTATTCAAAGAGAAGTTCAACAAACAGATCACAAACACATTGCGAAATCTTTCAGTTTCACTTTCAGTTATATCGAAAATGTCTTGACTTTTGATACCAAAAAACTTCTTATGTCCATTGTATATATCCATCTGAATTTCAAGAACACGACAGTATATTCTACATCAGCTGTTTACTTCGGACTTTCTCTATAACGAAATCAACAGGGAAATATTTTACCAAGCTGTATGATAAGCGATATTATTTCAATTTCCTTAATGTGAACGTTCCATTTCTGGTGAGCAACATTCACTTGCTGCAGTTCATAACACATCCAAATTATTGTTTTGAATATCACAATTATAGCAAAATGTAGACAAATTCTCAACACAGGCTTTCGAGGGATGCAGGTTGATGACAATGATAGTAAAGGTGAACAGTTGCCATAATGATCTTATTGGGAAGTATGTTATCTCCTTATACGATAAGGCGTTTGGTGTGTTTTATGCTCGTTAGTAAACCTATTGATTTCCTTGTTTCCTACCTTGTTTGGGAACGCAATATTGCTTTCTAAAATTGATCAAGATACAGGTGGCGGGTGTCGTGGATGTAACAGAAGACCATTTATTTTCTGAACCACCTGGTCTTATTCTCCTTTTTTCAGTCATCGTGTAATCATTTGTTCTGTTTACATTTTTCCATATTTCATTGCATTTTATTGTGAATTATGATTCTGTTGACATATTGGTTTCTTCTTTTTTAACCGAATATTTTCACGCAAAAACGTATTAAAGCGATTTTTCCATGCCATGTGCTTCATTCATGCATAAACGCATTGCTTAAATATATAAGTAATGCTTTCCTATTTACTACATTAATGATCGACCTCAATTTTGTGACTTATTTCATTCTAACGAAATATTTCTTTGGTAGATATTAACTCGCGTGGTGAGAGATGGCATGTGGTGGAGAACTTCGAGAGAGTTTTATTAAGAGCAGAGGTAGTCCTGAAGGTAAATATTATCTAAGAAATAAATCTCTATTGTAGGTGAACATGTATTTTAGAATGAAGCGTCATGTTTGAATATCTTTATAAAATGCAGCGCATACACCAGTAAACGGCAAATTATTTCTTATATTAACATTTGGAGATTTGTTTTGCGCGCTTGTTCAAAAAATTAATCAGATTAATAAATGTCATTCTTTGGACGTTTTATACACTGAAGGAACAAACCTAAAAATGACTAGGACAAATTGTCATCTACATTCAGTAAACAGTAAAAAGCTCCATAATATTTTAAATATTCACCTTTGAATTCATATGCTGTGAATGTGAGTTTTTCGCAAAATACAAACAAATGTACAAACATTATAGCGGATTTATACCCATTGTTACTGCATATGTACAGCGGTCGTGTCGTTTCTGCGGGTTTATCTATATTCATAGATTGCACATGCATATGCAAAATGCTTAACCTTTGACGATATCTTCACTCCGCTGGCAATATGTTGTATTTTAGTCTCCAAAACAAACAAGTGGATATCGAACTTGCCTGTGGAACTGGGGAATGATTTTCCAAGTTTTGCGCTAAAAATTGGATTCAAGGAAAAACAATTAGAACTCAAAGAAGATGGACAGGACAGTATTCTTCATTATCTTTCATTGATGGAAAAATGGTTGTACGTCATAGGCCTGCATACTCTCAAGCACCAATACATAATCTTCAGTGCGTTGGCTGAAATTAAACGAAATGATCTTCTTGATAAATATTTCAACAATGGTATGTACATTTCCATCATATATTTTAAATATCACAGTTGGTTCTGGTTAGAACTTATACATATGCTGAATTCTTCTATACATGTCACTGTTCACAATCTAATTATGTTTCATTTGTCTTTTCATATACAATTACTGCTATGTTTATTAATGTGGTGTTAAATTTGGTAAAACTGAAATGTAGTCAAGAGTATTAAAAAACGACAGGAAATGTCAATGAAATAATATTACAGCACGGGAAACAGAAAGAGTTCAAATATTCCCCTGAAGTATATCAGTTAACAATATTATTACTAGCTGTATCGGTACACTATATTTCCATAGCATTATTTGTTTCTGAAAATAGAATAAAAGTAAATACCAGGAATGTTAATGCTTATTGATTTTGAGAAAGCTTTTGACTTGAAACTTTATTAATGAATTATTAAACTACTTTAGATTTGGGAAAGATATTAAAAAGTGGATTCAAGTTTTACATACAAGTGCACTGTCAGCAATAAATCAAGGGGGGAAATTATCAGATTTTTTTTTTAAATAGAAAGGGGCTGTCGTCAAGGAGATTTTATAGCTCCATATATGTTTATAATGTGTGCAGAGGTACTAGAAATAAGAATAAGAAATGATAAAAAAGTAAAGTAGTAGTATAAATAATGGTCCTATTTTAATATGTATTCAGTATGCTGATGATACCTCTTTAATTATAGATGGAACAGAAATTCCTCTGAAAGAAGCATTAAATGAATTAAATACATTCGCAAAAATCTCAGGTTTGAAAATTAATATATCAAAATCTCAGGCTATATGGAAAGGGAGTAAAAAATATAGCGAGGAAATTCTATATCCAGAATGGAAATTACATTGTGGAATTAAATAATTTAATGTTCTTGGCATCAACTTTCAGGTAGATTTACACTTCATCCCTAGACTGAATTATGATAAAACGATTTGTAAAAATAAAGGCACTTATCAATACTTGGTTTAGGAGAATTACTACACCAATAGGTAGAATTGCTTATATGGTAATTTTAAATCACCTATTTATTGCATTACCAAATCCAGATAAGTATTTTCTTAAACACCTTAACACAGAATTATTGAAAAGTAAGGTAGATAAAACTAAAAGGGACATAGAAATAAAGAATTATATAGATGTTGGGTTAAAAATGATACATTTAAGGTCCCTATTTTAGAAAGATGTATTTAATGTATAAAGCAAATTAGTCAAAGTAAGCGAGAATCAATTCAAGGGAGATAACTCCAATGCAAAAATGTACAACAAATCTTTCAAAATTAGTGATAACAGTGTTTTCTATGGAAACTGGTACAGGAAAGGAATAATCATACTGAATGATCTTATGAGTGGGAATAATACCAACTTAGTTTACACTTCACAAGAATTCAGACAAATTTTTAACATTGAAACAAACTTTCTTAATCTCAAAAATGTACAACAAATGTGATAACAGTGTTTTCTATGGAAACTGGTACAGGAAAGGAATAATCATACTGAATGATCTTATCATTGAAACAAACTTTCTGCAATGTCCTTGCAAGAATTAGAAAATGTTATCATTTTATTCCCAGCAATATACAAATATTTTTAAAACACAAGAAAGGAGAGAGTTGTCTGCCCTTGCAAGAGAAGGTTGGGTGAGTTATGAGCTCCGTCATTTTATTCAAATTTGCATGTATCTCGTCTTTTGTCGGAACTCATATTGTTTGAGGTTCATATCGCTGCTTTTGTTTATCAGTTGGTTATCGTATGGACTGGTTTATTGGTTGTATTTTATACAACGGGAAGGGTGCACGATATCCACTCTCATTCTGTTACTCGCCAGTATAGCCATGTTACCTTTTTAGTGTAAGCAGTCAACCGTGAAGATGTAGTGAATACGTATACATGGTCATAAACTGACTGTAGGCTATTTTAGCACGTGCATATCACTATCCGACTTACTATACAACACCATGGATGGAATTAAGCGAGATTTATCGGTCCAATTCTATCATAAATCTTTTCAAGGGCTGACTCACGAAAATGTTGTCGATGAACTTAAAAAAATGAATATTGTAGATGAAATCAATGCCATTCAAATAACAGAAAAAAACTGTGTAGTTTCATGTAAAAACATCGAAGCGAAAAATAAACTTCTGATCAATAATATTGAATTGAATGGAAGAACTGTGAAATTATTTGACGTTGAAAAAACGATTACAAATGTAACAGTAAAAGACGCGCCGTTTGAATTGAAAGACGAAGTCATCATTGCGTACATGGCTAAATTTGGTCAAGTGATCCCTGGAAGTATACGTAGAGGGAAAATACAGGGCACCGACATAGAGAACGGAACTCGGTACTTGAGTGTCGTAGGTTGTGTACCAACGATCCCAATTCGAAACTCTATTGGGCGATTTGACATACGCATTTTTGCGGATAACAATAGAACAGAATGTATACACTGCGGCCAAAAGAGCCATCCGTCCTACAGATGTCCAAACAAACCAGTGCGAACAAAGGAATGCTTTATCTGTAAAAATAGCAATCATATAGCACGCGATTGTCCACAGAAAGAGGAAAAGCTTTGTTATATTTGTAAAAAGAATGACCATGTGCAAAGAAACTGTCCAACTCGTCTGTATGGCGAGTATGCAAATGACGTATTGGAAGGTACAAACATATCGGATGTAGAAAGTGATCTTGAATCAGTCCATGAGGTACTTAACACCAATGTTGAAGACACATCAACTCTCGTTAAACCTCCCGATGTTTCTGTTATCCTTGGAGCATCCAACGTCAAGCGAATAAGCATCCCAGATAAAAATGTCATTGACGCTTCTATCTCCGGTGCATCTTTGGATAAGGTTGACTCCGTTATTTCTAGGGCTTTGTCACTTATTCCAGAACACGCCGAAGTAAAAAATGTTACACTATGTCTCGGCACCAACGACATCACCAGGAACATTGATGATCCAGAACAGGTTACATGTAACCTATCCACTGCAATTAACAAAGTGCAGGAATCATTTCCTGAAACGGCGATTGGAGTATGTGGTATCATTCCACGTAAAGGCAAGAGTGAAAAGATTAAGATCATAAACGAAACTGCGCAAAGTGTAAATAAATTTGCAAAGAAAATGTGTGAAAGATTTGGCTCTCTTACGTATGTGGACACTCCGATCGCATTTCAGCGTCAAGGTCAAACAGTTAGAGAATTGTTTGACCCTAATGACTCTTCTGGGGTTCATGTCAATGAGTCGGGTGCCACTGAGATGTGGTCAGTCATGGAGAACTTTATCCGCAATGCCACCTTTACTCAAGATCCTGGTGTTGCTTTCACCCCGACATCTTACCGGAAGAGAACCAATAGTGACAGATCAGCAACCCCTCGGTCAGCAGAACGTCAAGCCAACAAGATGAGCAAGTTTTGACGGAATTCTTAAGACATATTTAGGATTAACTGATTATATCTTAATTTTGTATTAATGCCATCCATTTCTATCGTATCAATCAATATAAATGGTCTTAGAGATAAAACAAAACGTCAGGAATTCTTTCTATGGCTAATAAAAAGGAAATTTGAAATAATAGCCGTACAAGAGACGCATTGTACGAATACAGACGAAAATAAATGGAGTAAGGAATGGAAAGATATGGGAGGTAACGATAGTATTTGGAACAATGGTAGTTCTGCTTCGAGAGGTGTGGCGTTGTTATCTAAAAGTTTAACAAATTTAAAAATTACGGAATCAAAAAGGGATAACGAGGGTAGATTTTTACAATGCAAAGTGACAACGGATGACAATTGCTCCTTTCATTTAACAAATGTGTATACCCCTAATACGTGCGCAAACAGAAAAATATTTTTTGAATACTTGGATAATAATATACCGGAAACAAATAACATACTTTTGGGAGATTTCAACTGTACTTTGAATAACAAATATGATAGAATTCCAAGTACGAATGGGGACGACCCCGGTACAAGACAATTTAAGACGCTATTAGAAAAACATAAAATGATAGATATATGGCGCATAAGAAATTCGGAAAAAAAGGGACATACATTTAGCAGAGGGAATTCCAAATCCCGAATTGACTTCATTTTCGTTAGTCCCTTCCTAAGCAATGACATAATTGGTACTAGGATAATACCATGTTTATACAGCGACCATAATTTATTACACTCCGAAATAGAAATAGGTAATGTCGAAATGGGACCGGGAACATGGAAAATGAATGCTTCCACTATTAGTTCAGATTTATTCAAAAATATGTTTGAAACATTCTGGTTGGTATGGAAATTAGAAAAACACAAGTTTAATAATCTAACTGACTGGTGGGAGATAACAAAATTAAAAATTAAAGAGATCACTATCCACGTTTCTAAAATATTAAATAAAAGAGAAAGTGAAATAAAATCGAAAGAACTATTGCTTGAAAAATTATATCAAATGGAAAATGTTCCAGGAGAGATAGTCAATTCTTTAAAAAATGAAATTAAAGATTATTATCAACAAAAGACGAATGGTTTTAGAGTAAGGTCTAGAATCAAATACTTCGAAGACAATGAGAGTTCTTCAAGATATTTTTTTAGCTTAGAGAAAACTAGAGCAAAAGAAAAAGTTTGGCATCGGATTAAATCAGATGACGGAAATTACAAAACAGACATAAATGGAATTTTAGACGAGCAAACAAAGTTTTATAAACAATTATTCTCGACAGAAGGCATGGATAGAAGGGCTGCAGAATCACTTTTAGAACATGTACAAAACAAATTGTCCAATGAACAAAGAGATGATTTAGAAAAAGAGATCACAGAGGAGGAAATAGTAAAAAGTATCGATCAATTAAAACACAATAAGTCACCAGGAGAAGATGGAATTATAGCCGAATTTTATCAGAAATATTGGTATATTATCAAACTCGAATTTATTTTGGTCTTAAAAGAAATTTTTCTGAAAAATAAACTATCTGAGTCTCAAACCAAAGGTATGCTTACTTTACTCTACAAAAAAGGTGAAAGAGAGTTGATTCAAAACTGGAGGCCATTGACATTGTTAAATGTGGACTACAAAATTATCGCGAAAATTCTTGCAAATAGGTTAAAAATACATTTATCTTATCTTATTCATCCGGACCAAAAGGGGTTTGTACCTGGACGAAATATTTCAGACGCAAACAGACTTATACAAGATATAATTGAATATACGGAATTAAAACAAACAGAAGGTGCGATAATTTTTTTAGATCAAAGTAAAGCATTTGATAGGGTTGAATGGGAATGGTTGAATATGTGTCTGGAAAAATTTAACATTGGAACCAAATTTCGAAACTGGATTAACATGCTTTTACAAAATGCTAAGACATGTATCAAAACAAATGGATTTGTAAGTAAATATTTTCCTATATCGCGGTCAGCGAGGCAAGGCTGTCCGGCTGCACCAATTTTGTATATTCTTCAGGCGGAACCACTGGCATGCGCCATTAGAGCGAACCCAAATATAAAAGGAATCAAATTACCTGATAATACAGAAACTGCAATAAATATGTTTGCAGACGATACGCAACTCCTTGAATCTGACGAACAATCAATTGAAGAATCATTCAGAGTGCTTAATGTATATCAATCAGCGTCTGGTTCAAGAATTAATTTAGAAAAAACTACCGGAATATATTTAGGTAGATGGAAGAATAAAGAACCCGTATACAGCAATATCTCATGGACACAAAAACATGTAAAAACATTAGGTGTACATCACGGTTATAATATAGATAATAATGCGATATGGGAAGAGAAAATAAAGAAAATCAAAGCATGTATACAAGTATGGAAAAGTAGACATTTAACTTTATATGGCAAGAGTCTAATTATAAGATCTCTTATCTTTTCCTTAATTGCCTTTGAGACAGAAGCTCGAGGTATACCTGAAAAGTATATTAAAAGTATTAATTCGTTAATTTGGAATTTTGTTTGGAACGGAAGAAAAGACTTAGTGAATCGTAAAATATTATCAAAGCATTATCATGAAGGAGGTATGAATATTATAGATGTGAAAGATTTTGTTTTTAGTATACAGGTAAAATCTATGTACAAAATATTAAAAAGTGACACTGATACATGGAACGCGATAGGCAAACACTGGCTTAGGTCTTTGGATGACAAATACAGAATCGAGTTTTTTGTTTGTAAACTATCGGACATACGTACGTTGAACCTATCCAACTTTCCATTGTTTTATAAAAAACTGTTAGAATCATGGTCAACTTATCAGAAATTAAATTTAAGACATGTAAACAGAAACGAGATTCTTAAACAACCGCTATTCGGTAACCACTTTATTCAATTTAATGAAAAACCTTTATTTTTTACCTCATTTACGAAAAGTGGCATCTGTACAGTCAACGATATATGGGATGTACAAAACAAGAATTTTAAAAAAGATCGTGATATATACTCTTTGTTAACAGATAAGCGAAATTGTATGTCTGAGTTATCGAGATTAAAAAATGCTTTTCCAATAGTATGGTTAGATGAGTTAAAGGGGAACAACAGAGAGAACAATGATTATTTATACCCAATTATTGATAGTAACCTAAATATTATTGGAAGAGATGGGAAACCGCTCACTATGAGAAAATTAAAACCTAAAATCATCATGAATACACTGAATAAAAATCTGACACCGAATTGCAAATTGAAATGGGAACAAACTTTTCAAAAACAATTTGACTGGGAACTGGTTTGGGATAACATAGAATTAACATTTACGACAACACAGATGAAGGAATTGCAATGGAAATGTATACACAACGTCATTTATACTGAAGTAAAAATAAGTAAATTTAGTAATTCAGACGGAAAATGTCATTTTTGTAAGACAGAATTAGAGGATATTTTACATCTTTTCTTCTCGTGTAACGTTGTAAAATCTGTCCTTATTCAATGCAGAAATAAAATATTTGTGAAGTTCCCAAGTTTTAGGAATGAACTTTTGACTCCAGAAATATTAGCTCTGGGCTATCTGGAAAAAGGTATCTTTTCTATTTTATTTAATAGTGCGCTAATTGCATTCAAATGGACAATGTGGAAATGTAGAAATGATATAAAACATAATAGTATTAAATATAGTATCAATCAAATGCAGAAGAAAGTTCAATCAGTAATAGTTAGCAATCTAATTTTATATGTAAAGTCCAATAAAAAGAAAACATTGCCTATTGAATATGCACAAAATATACTTAATAAGATACTAGATCAATGAAAGAGGCATTCTTTTATTACAAGTTAAATGTCAAGCTATGTTTAAACATATATATTGAATAAACAACTCATTTGTAAAGAACAGGATTACAATTAAAAGTATAAAACGAGCACTGTGATGAAGAGAGAAAAAAAAAGAGTTGATGTGACGTGATTTGAGAAGTTCCAAAACATGTAATATAACACTTGTTAATTCTCTTATGCTTCTGTTGTGTAGTTAAAAAATTAGACTAATTATCATATATCATATATGTCTATGATTAGGATCTGTTATGTATACCGTTCTTTTGTGTATCTTAATATTTGTGACTTGTAACCGATGATAACGCAATCTGTCTGTCGTCCGCATGTTTATCGTTTCATTTTTCATGGAAGGCCGTATGTGATTTATCTGTGTGTCTGTGAGTATGTCAGTCTATGTGTCTGTCTGTGTATGTTAGGGTGTGTGTGTCAGGATGTCTGTCTGTGTGGCTGTATGTTTATTTGACTGTTATGTGTTTGCTAGTGTGGCTGTCTATGTTTATGATTGTGTGCATGTCTGTCTGTCTGTTTCTCTGATTGTCGGTGTGTCAGGGTGTGTCTGTCTGTGTGTCTGACTGCCTACATTTCTGTCTCTCTGTCTCCTTGTGTTGTCTGTGTCTTTGACTTTATGGCTGTCTATCTGTCTCAGTATTTACTTTGTATATTGGTCCTGTTAATGTTTGAGTTAATTAATGCTAATATATTAGAATGAACGTAGACATTTAAAGAACGTCACGCTTATAACATTCTGAATGAACGTAGACATTCGAAGAACGTCACGCTGAACGTCATGCTGATACTATTCTGAGTGCTAAAAAAAAAAAAAAATTATCTCGTAGGACAAGTTCAAGTAAGTGCATTCCAGGCAATCAATTTAGACTGTTATAGAGGGTTCTCCAGATGCTACTTCAGAACCGCCGTTACCGATAAAAACAATATTCTCGTTAATGGCTACACTGTACGAGTGATGCACATGACGTATCCTGGAGAAAGGTATCCTGGCAGCAACGCAGAATATGTCACAGCGATCAAGGAATCTTCGCGCAACAGTGATGAGTGGCAATATACGTTTTGCCGTAGTGATGCGTGGGGTTATATCCAAGCATTTAAAAGTGGGAAAGAATATGAGCCAGGTATTTCCAGTCTTAGTGGACTAGCACAGTCTGCTCGTTCCCGTCTGACTTATGAAACAACAACGGACCCCCTTGCCGTAAAAACCAAATTCCTGCTATCTGGTGATGGTCCATTTAAGAAGTATGGTTCGTTAACGTCAATAAACATGTTTAATTTCTACCAACGTTCAACTTCGAACTTCGCCGATTTTACTCTCTTGAATATCGATCCAATTGAAGCCTATGAACGGTCCTCAAACACAGATGACATCGGACCGAAGTTGTGGTATCCACACAAAAAAACTATCGACATGTCTGATTTCACAATCTGTATGATAAAAATAGAAGTAACTGGCTCATCTGCAAATCTTTCTTTTTCAGTCAGAAGTAAGGCAGGCACAAATAGCGGAATAGAAGATACAGTCTTGGGAATTCGTCAGGAATATGTGGAGAACAGTGGAGCTTGTATAGAGTACAAATGCAGTGGCAAGTTTCCGTTATTCAAAAACCTTATTTCATCAACTGGATCTCAAAGTCAACACGATTATACCAAAGTAACAATAACCCCAGTAGGACGATTATGTACTGTGTCATGGGAAGGCGAAATCAAATCACATGATATTAATACTGGATCAAGCAACATCGGAACCGTATCTCCTGAATGGTTTATTCCCGACACAGAAGAACATGGGATCTACATATATGAGCAAACACTAATGTATGGTGCCGTGGATTGGGAAAATGCAAGGGAGACAACTCGGAACATGTGCAAGAAAGGCGTCAAAAGTCCGTCAGATGAAACCAACCCCAGCATGAATGCTGCCGTTGACCCTGCTCTCAGGTTTACGTGTATCTAAGTTAACAATCGTTGGTTAAGCTCGGATAAAATCTAAACTGATCATCAAAAAACACTGCAAAATGAACTTGAACATGATGAAATGTAAAGTATATAACAATGTTATTCTCACTACGTAATGCTTGGGTGTGTTACGTCAAGTTCTCTAAATCAAGTTTTTCATTAAAACAAGACAATGCGTCATCACAGACGCACATTGAACTGTCCAACTTGTCAGATCACTGTAGAGACCAGATTACTTAAAGGCCTGAGCGTACTTTTTCAAAACCATTGACTTTCATCTATGGATGAACAATTTGAGTACTTCATTTCTTGTGAGAATTCTTGTACAAACAGTCTCAAGATCATCATTTCAAAACAACTTTCGTTTCCATTTCCATAGCCATTTAGTTATAAACCTCACCTTCGATATATATTTTCATTTTCCTGTAGTTTCCAGATATGATAGCCGGGAACCACTTGTTTTTTTTAGGATTTCGTTATCATCATGAACAGCGATTCATATTACTTCTATCGCCCTACAGTTCAGGAAAAAAAACTGAGAAAAAGGCAGAAGTCAACCATCATAGTTAGTGAAATAACGACGATCAATCAGTTTGTAGAAAGGAGTTTGACAAATAACAAATGGTTTCCTACGTCAATCAGTTTGTAGAAAGGAGTTAGACAAATAACAAATGGTTTCCTACGTCAATCATTTTGTAGAAAGGAGTTAGACAAATAACAAATGGTTTCCTACGTCAATCAGTTTGTAGAAAGGAGTTAGACAAATAACAAATGGTTTCCTCCGTCAATCAGTTTGTAGAAAGGAGTTAGACAAATAACAAATGGTTTCCTCCGTCGATCAGTTTGTAGAGAGGAGTTAGACAAATAACAAATGGTTTCCTCCGTCAATCAGTTTGTAGAAAGGAGTTAGACAAATAAGAAATGGGTTTCTTCATCAATCAATAAATTTGTTAACAAATAATGCATCATGTACCAAAACATGAGAGATTTGACAGAGATGTTCACAGTGTTTTTTTCCCACCTTATTTCATTCTTGTTTTGCGTTAGATATTTTTATTAAATAAAACAAGAAACTACCAGAGTTTGTTTTATCTTGTCTTGTTATCATGTTAGCTGACAGTGTAACGTGCAGGTTACTTACATTACTTTGAAAGAAATATGTCAAAACTGTTAAAAAAGGTTCTTGTACTGGTTCAGTTGTCAATATACAATAATTGATAGTCGCGTTTGACTTTGTAACACTATTATACTCGTGTACTTCACACTTTAAAACGAGAGACCCAAGAACCTTAACGGTCACCTGAGTTACAATGCTTCATTTATGACGCCCTAGAAATGATTTAGAAAAATAAGATAACGCTTTAACTATATTGTACACAGCTAATGTAAACTGTAAATATACTGTGCCCCATACTCAGGCTTCTTAGTCTGAATTAAAAGAAGTAACAAATAGAATTGATGGTTTTCTTGTAAACTCTTCCATCTATGAACAGTAATTAATAAAGGAAAATGGATTTTGTAAAAGTTAAGATATAAAAATGTTATTTCCCTATATAAACCAGGAGACATCCCCTCCCCACCCGCCAAGGGGAAATGCGAGATCCTGTGGTCATTATATTTTAGTAAAGCACTCACATACTTGACGAGGGTTTGATTCTTCTATATCTGTCCATCAGTCACTGGGGGTACAGTCACATCAGACTGTCATCTCATACAAATAATAGTTTCAACTATTTCTGATTGAGAATAAAGAAATAATGTTTAGAAATGTAATCATCTATAAGACTTTAGTCGACTTTATCCCTTCCCTAGCGGAAATGTGAGACACTGAGATAACGAACTTAAGCATCTGAAGGCCTTTCAATCCATGAAGAGTAATTGAAAATGCCTGAACCGGGAATTGAGAAGATTTTTGAAGTTTCGATCAATTTGACCATTACTGGACCCGCCCCTCATGCCCATGGGGGATGGGAGCTATATTCAGTGCGCCTGTACAAAAGGCGATAGCAATAGGTCACAGAAAATACAGATATTTGAAATTAAGAAGATGTATTTCATTATGGGTCTATTGCACCTTGATTTTGATACGTCTTTTCACCAATTTTTTTATTTCACTCATCTGCCTCTATATTATCAACACATAGGGCCTTGAACATCACTGACAAGACCCTGAAGGACAAAACATCTGTATAATTAGTTTAAAACACACCAATTGGTATCAGGAAGTTACATATTAAGTATTTCGAAGTGCTTTCTTCATTTTGCTAGCATGAGTTAATCCGGCCCGACAGCGATTTCATTTCATTTTATCTTTTCATTCTCTCACAGAATTTGTTTCGCATATTTAATTTTCAGAAAGAGTAGATTGTTTCGCCTATTTAATCTTCAGAAAGAGCAGTTTGTTTTGCTCACTCAATCCTCAGAAAAAGTAGTTTGTTTCGCTTTTTTTATTATAAGAAATAGTAGTGTGTAAGGTTTCAGCCAACAGGGCAAGTTCCTACTTCATGCTCCAGAAAAATACAAATTTTTAAATGAAACAACATTTTTAAGTAACCAAAAACCAACATTCGTTTTTCATCTAATATTTTCGCCTGTGTTTTGAACTTTGGCAATGCTCTTTTTAACGAAATCATAATAGAACATTTCTCTAAGATTTCCATTCCGATATTTAAACACTACACATTTGACAGGTGGCTCTTCAGAAAATTCTTCTTCGGTTTCCGTCTTAACTTGACGGAGAGACAATACTTGATTGTCAGCTTGATGGAGAGACAAATCCCTTGTCAGCTTCATGAAAACAATGTTCCCTAGTCAGCTGGATAGAGAGACAAATCCCTTGTCAGCTTCATTGAGACAATATTCACTAGCCAGCTTGAGAGACGAACGATACTCCCTAGTCAGCATGATGGAGAGACAATATTCCCAATCAACTTGATGGAGAGACAATATTCCCAATCAACTTGATGGAGAGACAATATTCCCGGTCAACTTGATGGAGAGACAATATTCCCAATCAACTTGATGGAGAGACAATATTCCCAATCAACTTGATGGAGAGACAATATTCCCGGTCAACTTGATGGAGATACAATATTCCCCGTCAGCTTAATGGAGAGAAAATACTTGCTTGTAAGCTTGACAGAGAGACAATAATTCCCTTGTCGGCTTCACGGAGACACCATTCTCTAATTCACTTGGAGACAAAATTCTATAGTCAGCTTAGTGGAAACAATACTCCCTTAACAGTTTAATGGAAACAATGCTCCCTGACATGCTTTACAAGTTAAAAATATGGAACCTGCTTGGAAGAGAGCTGATACTGCCATCTTGATGGCTTTGGCCACACAATGGCACTAGTTCAATGGCCTCTTGGGTTAAGTTGACCATTATGTTGGTATCATGCATATTTATTGGTAAAAACAAAACACTGACTTTGATTCCATGTTTAATAAATGCTTTTGAATTTACTAGGAATGACATTTGATGGTGTCGTTGATTTTTTTAATCAAAACAAAATTGTAATTCTTTCTTAATGAATATGACATAAAAATGACACAATGAGCATGTATATATACATAATGGTAAATATTAAATAGGTTAAAAATTTGAAGGGGTCTACCAATCCATTTACAAATCACTGAAAAGTGAATTTCTTCGAGGAAATGTATCCTTGACTGGATGAGACAAAATCAGGACTTTCTTTCAACGATAAAGCATGACAATGACAATTGTAGGTCAAAGGAAATTAATCGTCAGTTTCTCAGACAATACTGATTATTTTTAAACTTTACTGATCATCATAAATAATCACCATGACAACTATTTTTCTTCCACTGTAGATTTTCTTGTAACTTGTTTCCATCAGATAATTTATGATTTCGGAGTAATACTTTTGAGATTAAAATAAACACACGTATCCCTTAGAACATTTAGGTAACAATTCACCCATTCATGTCATTGCAAATTACAGTGGTGTAATCCCACTGATACAAACAAAAGGTTTTTGTGTGTGTGTGTGTGTGTGTGTGTGTGTGTGTGTGTGTGTGTGTGTGTGTGTGTGTGGTGGTAGTGGTGGGGTGGGGAGGCGGGAAATTAAAATGAATATTTGCAAACTGCAATTTTTGTTTGCCTTTGTTTGGTTTTGATTTTTAAAATGATGGTCTGTGAATCTGAAGACTTTTGGTAGTAATAGGTTAAGACAACAAGACAACCAATGGGCCTGCAGCACTCATCTGCTCTATACCAGCCAAACATCATGTCTCATGAGGAGAAGTAGTTTCAAGTTTTTTTTAAACAATTCTGACCCCTGTGGCCTTGAATACAAGTCAAGGTCATTTCTTGTCCAAAGGGCCAGTTGAGCTAAAAATAAACAATATGATGGTCTGAGAATCTGCAGACTTTTTGAATAGGTAAAGATGCATGCATAAATAGACAACATGATGATATATGTTGATGAACATGTACTATGGAGCCTTAATGAATCAAGTGAATCCTGTAGACAAAATATCTACCACATAAAATCTAACGAACATTGTTTAAAAGTGGTTTCTTTGCCTGAATTCTGATTCAAGACAAATTTCATATTTGCAGCGTTTTACCTGGGACCTCTTCTGTGGGTCCCATTCCCAATTCGATTTATTTCATAATATGGCCGAATTCCCAAAATATATAGTTTACTACTTATGATTTCTACTAGAGCTTTTCCTTTAAGCAGGCTGTCAACCAAGTCTCCTTCAAAATATAGCAGGAATATGGGAATATTTTTTCCAACAAATATAGGTTTTTTTCTAGTGCTTAGGCAAAATATAAGAGTTCTCCAAATGAAAATCATTTCATTCAAAGGCATTTATACTAACAATTCTTCTGCATAGCTCATCAACATCATCATCATCATCATCATCATCATCATCATCTCCATGGGCACCTAAAAGGCCAATATCCTTTTGTACTGCCTTGCAAGTGCCCATACAAATAATAAAGAGATGCACTGAGTCATTTTCTGGTGGCTGGTGATGCTGTTAAAGACTAAAAACTAAAATACTGAAGCCAAAATGCAGTATTAAAGAAATATTTACAATCTCACATTTATCGGCGAAAAATTTCCTGAAAAATATAAGAATATTTTTTTAAAAAATAGGAAAATAAAGGAAATAAAGGAGATCTTTCAAAATATAAGTTTTGAACCAAAATATAGGAAAATATAGGAATCGGTTGACAGCCTGCTAATGATTGCCAAAAAGCCCTGCTGTTTTTGTGTCAGAGATGATCAAATTATTTTAGAGTATTTTATAAAGTAAAACTCTGTGAATTACATGGTAATATTAATGTACTTGTCCTGGTGATACATTTTACATGTACATCAGAATTATCAGGATCATTACCCACAGATTAACACAAGTTAAAATCAATCATTATTGACTTTTTCCATATCTTTTTTAAAGACCCCCAAAAGCATACAGCTATAATTTTGACGGATGGAACAAAGCGCTCTAATGCATTCAGGACTATGCATATTTATGAAGCTTTATGGTTATTTATGAAGGTTTATGAATATTCAAGGAGACTTATGGATATGTAGAATTGTACAGACTACATAAATATGATTAACATGTAAATGAAATTCGTGCAATTATAAAATAACAAACCTTTTAAAATCAATCTGTGTATCTAGAAGGACAAGAAAATTGACAAAGGTAACAGTACAACATTTACATGATACACCAAAGTTTGATCGTATGAAACATTTATTTTCTTAAATGATGATACCATTTCAACAATCTCCATCACACAACCTTTGAAATAAAGCTTTGTTTACTTTTTTAGCATAAAAAAGACCAATTTATGTTTATCTTTAGAAACAAATCTTATATAAGCATTGAATTGCTTCCAGTTGGCATTTATAGACCAGACAATTTCCAATGCCGTTCTCAAACTTTGTTCATGAGCCCTTAAAGAAAAATTGACCCTTAGACTGTTTGTATGCACTCTTATAACATTATAACTTCACGTCATTTTTTTTTTAAGATCAGTCAATTTTTAACAAAAATCCACATCCTTTCCTTATTCCTATGATGAACTAAAACTTCTGCATTAAGATTTAATGAATGATTACAATGGGCAGGTTTCTGTCAGTGACTATAAAAATCATTTGACTCCCATGAAATCCATGAATGATGATTACATATGATTACCATTAGTAACCATGGAAGAACTGGTTACAATGTTTATTATCAGTAATGATGGTGTCGGTGATGGTACAATATTTACATTTGTGGTGCACCGGTAATCTATGGAACAAGAATGTCTTTACAAACAATAACAACAAATTAAACATGATATACGCACCAAGAGTTAAATGTCAGAATCTAACAAAGTTTTCAAGTCAGTACTGGTCATCATTAAGTACCTTATAATGTGGCTGTTTTATTCCCTAACAAATCTCAACTCTATGTGATTTCTACACATAGCATCTAGTCAATATTGTTGAAAGAGATCTTTCAGAATCTCAACACCGATGTTTCAAAGATCTTAAAGCATCTCGTCACTATAGTTACAAAGGTCTTATAGCATCTCATCACTATAGTTACAAAGATCTTATAGCATCTTGTCATTATAGTTACAAAGATCTTACAACATCATGTCACTATAGTTACAAAGGTCTTATAGCATCTCCTCATTATAGTTACAAAGGTCTTATAGCATCTTGTCTCAGTAACAAAGACATTACAGTATCTCTTCAATACTGTTAGAGATCTTACAGAATTTCTACACTAATGTTTAAAATATTGTTCAGCATCTCGTCACATCTTGTGGTTTAACTCCTTTCAGAATTCTATATTGCCCACACAGAAAACATAACCCTTTTGTCTATTACATATTCTACTCTTTCTGTAGAGATCAATGATTTGTTGGTCTATTTCTTAGGTAAGAGCAGCTTACTTGGCACAGTAATTCATTTTCCAGTGGCATAATATATTCAAGTCTTTCTCAAGAAAAGCATGGAAAGGAATTACAAACTCTAGGTTGAAGATTTTTGAAATTCAGCACTTGGTTTGGACATTGAAATTTTTTTCCCTTTTCCACATTGAACATCAGGGTTGAACACTTCTCACTGGAAACCAACTTCTGTCACATTTTAGAATGAGCTATGGCAGTAACCTGCATTTGTTTAAAATGCTGGATATTTTCCTCAGTGAAATAATCATTGTGTGGTAGTCCAGGAAACAAGTGGTGGCAATGTGATAAATAAAAACTGCTATGAGAGTCTAGCCTAGGAAGAAGCCACGTGGCCGTACTTCGCTGCTAAGTGGCATTGTCTGTAGAACTTCGTCCAGGAGTTGTAGTGGGCGGTGGAGTTGAACTTCAATCCAACATGGAGTCTCCTTAATACTGTGACGGGGATAGTCTGGTCCCCAGCCCTTAACAAAACTCAGACGTAGAATACAAAGTCGTCTTAAATCATCTACACCAATACCAGCAGCCGCACTAAGACCTGAAAATGGAATATACAGGTAAGGAACGATATAACTTAGTAACACAGCAACACAATGTGTATTTAAGGTTTTACAAAAATCAACAAATAAGTTATTCTGCAATCTGTTCATTCTGAACCCTCATTGTCTGCCAAGATCATACTTATACTATCCTCCTGGTTATCCTGAGATAATTTCTAAATTACATGCACAGTGCTCCTTTTTTGCACTGACCAATCAGAATCAGCGATACAAAAAATCTTCCAAACCTGATGTGGACTGAAACTTGCTCTCTTGACATGTCAAAGCTCTATCATAATAAAATGTTGTAAGAAATATATGATCATATTTACTTCTGAAGTGAACAGGTAAAAGCACATGTGATCAATAATACTTCTCTGTGTAGATAGTATATTGTTAGGTAAACTGTTGAAATTTGGAACAGAAAATATAAGTGTTCTCGGCAGATGATATCAAAAATTTGCATTGATGTTAAAAATGGACAAAAGAAAAGCACAGATTTTGATATAGATATATATACATTTCTTAAACAAAAGATCAGAGACAAAACATTTCAGACGTTTTAAAGCAAGTTTCCTTTTTATTAGTTCTGTATAATTTAATTTGTGTTGGTAATCAGAATACCTTAGTACCAACAAAATGATTGGTCAGCTCACTTCAGGAAAAATGAGAATTTCAATAAAATCATACATGTTCATCCAAATATAAATATATATGTATGTCCATGTTAATTTATCATGCATTTATTTTTGATCTGAAAATTATATCTTCCTTATGCAATAATTAAGGGCAGATCCCATTGGACA
The DNA here is from genome assembly GCF_031769215.1 of Ylistrum balloti. Classification (NCBI taxonomy): domain Eukaryota; kingdom Metazoa; phylum Mollusca; class Bivalvia; order Pectinida; family Pectinidae; genus Ylistrum; species Ylistrum balloti. The sequence continues at coordinate 62,419 of NW_026782666.1, read as the reverse complement.
CTCAATTCAATATCTTTCATTTTTCTTTCTGTTATACATGGACCTGTTATTTGTTAGCGCCTTGGGTTATAAATTCAGCTAAATGGGTATGTTGTGCGACGGTGAGCATGACAGTCAGAGAAGATTAGGGGTCACACCAAACTTTGACATTAAAAAGTTAATTGGAATTGTGAATTCACCTGGATAAGAACGCTAGAAGATCAGATGTCACCTTTATTACAGTATAACAGAGGCTCACCCTTCACAAGTACCGCAGACTTTGATATAGACTTATATCTAAGTCCGCACCAGCAGATCAAAACATTCTTACATGAGTTACGAGAGAGAATATGACTTAATAAACACATTTTGAAATCAACCAATCACTTTCATGATAACAGGTCACAGTATTCTATAACAGCCGTCTACCGATATAAAAGAATTTTGAGAATTAATGATACATTTTCAAATATAAATATGAAAGGAAAACCATATTAAAAGTTTCCGTGAAAAAGTATCGTCACCTTACTTGGTTTTGATAACATTTCCATATCCTACTTAAGTATATATCCAGCTATGTATCTATAGTATATATATCTGCACGATGAATCCTTGGTCTAAGTCTCATTAAAAAGATGTTTCAACGTCCATTACTGACGAGCACACTTCTTTTTATTCAGATGAACCATAAAACATCCTTCGTATGATATAATAATGAACGACTTGTAAAGGATGTCATGTGATTTAATATAGTTCTATGAATTGAATACTACCATTGATAACTTCAGGTATCTGCACATTACTACACAGTCACTGTTTGATAAAAACTGAAGCGTTAAGACTGTTCAAATCCATCTATGTATATTGTTATATATTAATGATTAATTAGAAAATCAACACCTTGTCAAATTTAATTAGAGAATATTAATGCAGAAACTTATAATGATGTATGTTCTCAGCTATTATCTCAAACAGAACGGTGTATGTAAGGTGAGTTCTGATTGGTGTAAACCTATCTGTTCCCAATTTCTACCCAGAAAACAATTTTCTCAAAACTTTGTAACATAAAGCACAAATTGGCTGAGAGAGGTCACATGACTGAGCCTTGACCCAGAAAAAACTGGCAGGATACATCAGAGGTACTGACAGAGTGAAAACAAAGGGCAATAACTCAGGGAGATCAGAATGTAATCTGTTATACTTCTCACAATTAAAAAGTATCTAAAGCTAGGAAAAGAGTAGCTGGGAATAATAGGAAGAAAAATATTTAAAACATTAATCTACGTCAAGACTAAACTTCTTATCAGACTGAGACCTAAGGTACATATACAAGATAATGAATTCTCTTTAGCTTACCAGAGTCATGATAATACAGGGTCAATGGGAAGCAAATCTGTGAAGGGGTTAACATGATATGGCAATGATTTTAAATGGGATAACACAGGATGAAATTTCATGTGTGACTTGGCAGGACCAACAGATGTTGTTAACATCCCCCCATCATCAATAACACATTGTGGTACAAATCACATAATTAAGCTTAATGTAATGCAATAAATGTAACACCGGTCATGTCCTATAATACCACTGACTTACCAACAGCAGGGGCAATACCCCCAACAGAGGCTGGTCCAGGAACATTTCCTGCCACAGCGGCAGCTTGAGCTGCAGCTGCAGCTTGTGCAGTGGCCGCTTGTTGCTGCATCTGTCGGTGGCATTGTCTTATGTCAAATACCTGCAGAAAAAAATTACAAGGGAATATTATGACGAACCCTTCACAGTGGAATACATAAGGATTAACAATGGAATCTATATAATTAGCAGAATCATCATTATTAGGGGAATGCATTCCAATTCACATATGTTAAGTGTGTTTATCAAAACAGTAACCAAGGATACAGCTGAACACAAGGAATAATACAATTCAATATGCACCAGTAGTAGAAAGTCATGTGATGTTATGACACATCTTCTGATTGGTAAGTATACATGTTAATACAGATATCATAACCAGGTAATCATTCCCTGTGCCATCTTCATTCTGTTTCCTTTATCTGACTATATCTCACCTTTATGTATGCACTTGGGTATATTTTGTGCACAGCATCACCTGGAGCACGCCCTGCCTCTCTATCAAGGTAGTAACTCTGGACAAAGACGCTGTGGTCACTGACACAGCGTATCCAAACATCACCTTCCCCTCGGTAGTCTAACTGTACTCCCTTTCCTATGTGTAACCTAAAGCAAACCATAGTCTTATCAATTCATCAAAACAGTCAAAACTTTTTATCTCCAAATTTGAGAGACCACGGAAAATATTTGGACTCCAAATTTTGACTTAAACAAAGTATCTGAATAAGGTTGACAATATCAGTTTTCTGATGTTGAATAGGGTACCAGCTACAATTTCACAATGTAACAGTAAATGATCAGTTTTTACCTCTTAAAGAGAACTTTTACAAGCACCAGACTGAACAAATCTTGCACAGATATAGACTCTTTCAACAAAAAATGCTTTTAGCACTGCATTGTCCAAGCAAAGTATAAAGTCTTTTAACAAACAAGCACACATATTAGTTTCTCAAAATTTTGGGGATCAGATTCACTGAAATGTTTGTACTGGATAGGCTGTTTAGCTGTTATCATTCCTAAAGATGTACACCACAAGCTTGTGTATTCCCGCTACTTGTTTAACACACTGGTAATTCATTGCTATAGGATAGTGATACTAATTAAGAAGCAAGCATTTATTTGAATAATTAAGCTGGTAATTAATTGTCAGAGACCAAATGTTGTGTGTACATACACTGATAAGCCATAATGAGCCATGCCTTACGCACAGATGATATTTGACTCTATGTATGTATTGACTGATTTCTTCGAAAGACGCCTCACTGCTTAGACATTAATTAATTTTAAGACAACAAATGATTTTTTCTATGACTTTACTATTGAAGAGACTGAAACATCGCTTCAACTCAACAAGATTCGACTCAATGAAATTCAAGTCATCCAAACTAAAATTACAAAGATAAAGAAGGAACATAATCAGGATTTGGAAATTATTTTGACTCAAACAAAAAATTTTGACTCGAGCAAGATTCAACTGCATTTCATTATCTACAACATGAATAGGCAATATATCACACAAAATCTGATGCCTATGTAATGTTAATATTATATTTTCCATAATCTTCATAAGGACAGCAGCAGAATACATCTTTTTCTTTAAATAACAAGAATATTGAATAATTTTAAGACTAGCTGATTTTCAAAATAGTCTTAATTTCAAGATATGCCGAGATGCAAATTGAATGCTGTATATTTTCAAGATTGTTATACATTAAAGATTTCCCCAAGAGTTTGAAAGATGTTACAATGAAAGTAAGATTAAAACAAACAAGAGGCCTTGTGACCTTGATGGTCACCTGAGATAAGCAATATTGAGTATAAAGGTTAAAGGTTAAGTAGCTTTCAAGTGTCATGAAAAAGAAATTGTGACATTGATGATAGTAAGCCAGTGTCAATACGTGCATACCATTAAAACTGTCATCCTATACTAGTAAATCTTATTCCAGTTGGAAATAACAAAATTATGCTCAAAAATGATTTTTTTCTATAAAAATTATAGTCAGGTTAACCTCCCTTCAGGAAGAAATGTGTCAGCCATTTTGGTAATTAAAGCACCTTAAGAAGCTTCCATCCTAGAAGAGCATTTGATTTGATCATACCTCGGTGTTGAGAAGATTTTTAAAATTTAAGTCAATTTGATCCCTTTTGGCCCTGCCTAACTGGCCCTGCCTAACAGCACCTGGGGGTCAGTCAGGATCAACCTATTCATGTTTTCATCTAAAAAGTTCACCATTCTATTTCATAACAAGCTGCCACCTTTCTGTGGCTCATTGATGTTCAGTAACTCACCTTGCTCTTTCACTTGCCTCCGTTCGGTGGACATTAGACAACTGACCGAGACAGAAGCGGTCCAAACTGGAGGGGTCAGTATAACCATCAACAGTTACTGTAGAACAACTATATGGCACCTTGAAAGTCTCGCCCACCTGTTGGTCCAGCTCAAAATATGTAATGGTGCACCAGAATTCAGGAGCTGTTGGAATCAAAATCACAAAATATGTCATCGTATATTGCACATTTAGGTCACAATCATAATTTAAGTCATGGTATATTGAACATTTAGGTCAAAAACATAAAATTGGTCATGGCATATTAAACAATCAGGTCAAAATCACAAAATATGTCATGGTGTATTGAATATCTAGGTCACTATCACAAAATATTTCACAAATTATTGAAAACTGAATCTGTAAAATCATGAAAGACATCAACATGATCATGTCTTAATCAAAGCGGTCACAAGCGTATTATTGTAATATTAAATATTTTTAGTCGAGCCAAGTTAATAAAAATGTAATACATAGAGCCACTGATATTATGATGACATAGTGTCAGTAAAGACAGTGCAAAATCAAACACTAGGAATAATTTTCAAAATGATTCAAAATATCAAACAATGGGCCTACAGCACTCACTTGGTATATATCTACCTGTTAAATATCATGCCTCTAGGCCTTGAAGTTCATGAGATGAGTCATTTAAAGGTTTTAACAAATTTGACCCTTTTGACTTTGAATTTTATTCAAGATCATTTCTTTTCAAAAACTTTTTCAAGCTTCATCCTTGGAATATACCAGCCAACTATTATTTCTTTAGGATTTTTAGTTCAAGAGAAGAAGTTGTTAAAATGTTCTAACAAATTTGCCTCCTGTGAAATGACCTTGAATATCAGTCAAGGTCACTTGTTTTTGCAAACTTTGTCGGGCTTCATCTTAGGTACATACCAGCCAAATAATTATTCCTCTAGTTCTTTTGTTCATGAGAAGAAGTCATATAAATATTTTAAGAAATTTGATCTTTTCGGGTCAGATGAGCTAAAAATGTATGTTACACACAAGGATATCAATGTAGAACACAAATTCTTGTTTACAGCTAAATGTTAAGAAAACAAAAATAGAATTCTCATGAACTTGCCAAAATATCGTGACAACCGTAAAATATTAGACCTGAGAAACTAAACTTACGTTGCTGATTGGTTAGCGGAGGAAGAGGTATGTTGTCCGATGTCTGTAAATGATTGTTGTTCCCTAAAACAAACAAAATATGGATGCAAATGTGTGAAATAGCTAGAGACAAAAACTACTGCAGTACTACAAAAAGAGATCCAAGAGCAATCACCGCACTCATCTTTACCTACCAAATCCAAAATGGTCGCCTGGAAACCATTTTGTTTCTTCTGATTAGTCCCAAGTGAAAAGGGCACAAGTAGATACCAAAAGAAACATACATACGAAATTTGAGAGATCCATTCAGTACATCTTAAGAAATAGGGATAACAATCTCTACTAGGCAAAATCCAAGATGGCTGCCTGTCTGCCATTTTGTCTTCCTGGTCATTCCCAAATTCAAACAGGCACAACTAGTGACCAAGAAGAGCATGATAAAGATCTATGGGGTAATTCTCAAGAAGCAGCTATAACAATATTTTAAAGTCAAAATTCAAGATGGATTCCTGTAGGTCACTTTTTTTTTTAATCAGTACCAAAATCTAACTGGCACAACTAGAGATCGAGAGGAACCTACATTGGAAATTTGAGAAGGATTCATGTAATAGTGATAACAAACTTCATTGAAAAAATCCGAGATGGCCACCTGTTAGCCATTTTTGTTGTGATCTTTCCCAACATCAAACAGGCTCAACTAGGGACCAAAGGGAACCTACATATGAAATCTGAGAAATAGCCATAAAAAATAGCGATAACAAAAATTGGTTATGGACAGACAGGCGGACGGACCATGTACAATGGATGTAGGGCGATTTGAATAGCCAACCATCAGATGATGGTGGACTAAATATCTAAAGTGATATTAATAAATGAATATAACGTTACAAAATTATTAACTGTTTGGTAGCAACAACTGTGAGAACAAAACTAGGTGTAAAATGTACAGTTCTTAATCACATCAATGTATTGTGCAGCGTGTTATCACATAACTTGGTGGTAAAAAAGGGAATGAATTAATTAATGACAATTACTCGTTAGCAATATCAGACATCCAAACAAATAATTCATATCATTAATCTGAATCAAAGTATTCAACCTGGATTGGGGTCAAAGGTTAAAAAGTACATCAAAGTGATCTACTTTTGATACTAACTCCTCACATAGTTTGGACCTAATTAAGGGGCTACTTTGACAATAAGTATAGAAAATTGTGCCCACATAATGTAATTCAAAGGTCAAAATATAGGTAAATGTCACCTAGGTTGACCCAGACAATGCGCATAAAGTTACAGTGATAAACAGTGAAGGCAATAGAGCCTTGACATGAGAAGGAAGGAAGAATGGAGAGAAACAATGCAGATGTTATTGTTACAATTTCCTGGTGGAAAATGAATCAATCCTGAAAAACTATTATCAACAGACTTAATATTATTCCTGAACAATGTCACATGAATAGTTCTAATTTTAAACAAAAATCCTAATGCATACTAACTATAAAATTCCAGAAAAAGGTCAGTGGAAATATGGATTGGTCACATGATTTGTATGTGTGTTTTAGAGTGTTTGTGAATTTAGCTATACTTACACATTTGTTGGTCCTGTGTTTGTGTGTAGGTAGATGATGTACAGAACTGTGGGTCCTGTGTTTGTGTGTAGGTAGATGTACTTACACATTTGTTGGTCCTGTGTTTGTGTGTAGGTAGATGTACTTACAGAACTGTGGGTCCTGTGTTTGTGTGTAGGTAGATGTACTTACACATTTGTTGGTCCTGTGTTTGTGTGTAGGTAGCTGTACTTACACATTTGTTGGTCCTGTGTTTGTGTGTAGGTGTACTTACAGAACTGTGGGTCCTGTGTTTGTGTGTAGGTAGATGTACTTACAGATCTGTGGGTCCTGTGTTTGTGTGTAGGTAGATGTACTTACAGAACTGTGGGTCCTGTGTTTGTGTAGGTAGATATACTTACAGAACTGTGGGTCCTGTGTTTGTGTGTAGGTAGATGTACTTACAGAACTGTGGGTCCTGTGATTGTGTAGGTAGATGTACTTACAGAACTGTGGGTCCTGTGTTTGTGTGTAGGTAGGTGTACTTACAGAACTGTGGGTCCTGTGTTTGTGTAGGTAGATGTACTTTCAGAACTGTGGGTCCTGTGTTTGTGTAGGTAGATGTACTTACAGAACTGTGGGTCCTGTGTTTGTGTGTAGGTAGATGTACTTACAGAACTGTGGGTCCTGTGTTTGTGTGTAGGTAGCTGTACTTACAGAACTGTGGGTCCTGTGATTGTGTAGGTAGATGTACTTACAGAACTGTGGGTCCTGTGTTTGTGTATGGTAGATGTACTTACAGAACTGTGGGTCCTGTGTTTGTGTGTAGGTAGCTGTACTTACAGAACTGTGGGTCCTGTGTTTGTGTGTAGGTAGATGTACTTTCAGAACTGTGGGTCCTGTGTTTGTGTGTAGGTAGCTGTACTTACAGAACTGTGGGTCCTGTGTTTGTGTGTAGGTAGATGTACTTTCAGAACTGTGGGTCCTGTGTTTGTGTAGGTAGATGTACTTACAGAACTGTGGGTCCTGTGTTTGTGTGTAGGTAGATGTACTTACAGAACTGTGGGTCCTGTGTTTGTGTGTAGGTAGGTGTACTTACAGAACTGTGGGTCCTGTGATTGTGTAGGTAGATGTACTTACAGAACTGTGGGTCCTGTGTTTGTGTATGGTAGATGTACTTACAGAACTGTGGGTCCTGTGTTTGTGTGTAGGTAGCTGTACTTACAGAACTGTGGGTCCTGTGATTGTGTAGGTAGTTGTACTTACAGAACTGTGGGTCCTGTGTTTGTGTGTAGGTAGATGTACTTACAGAACTGTGGGTCCTGTGTTTGTGTAGGTAGCTGTACTTACAGAACTGCGGGTACTGTGTTTGTGTGTATGTAGGTGTACTGAACTGTGGGTCCTGTGTTTGTGTGTAGGTAGATGTACTTACAGAACTGTGGGTCCTGTGTTTGTGTGTAGGTAGGTGTACTGAACTGTGGGTCCTGTGTTTATGTGTATGTAGTTGTACTTACAGAACTGTGGGTCCTGTGTTTGTGTGTAGGTAACTGTACTTACAGAACTGTGGGTCCTGTGTTTGTGTGTAGGTAACTGTACTTACAGAACTGTGGGTCCTGTGTTTGTGTGTAGGTAGGTGTACTGAACTGTGGGTCCTGTGTTTATGTGTATGTAGTTGTACTTACAGAACTGTGGGTCCTGTGTTTGTGTGTAGGTAACTGTACTTACAGAACTGTGGGTCCTGTGTTTGTGTGTAGGTAGCTGTACTACTGCCAGCCCAAGTTGCACTCGAGGAATCTGAAACCACAATAAATAATTAGAAATTAGACAAAAATATGAACATTAAACAAGAAGCCTGGTGGCCTTGATGGTCTTCTGAGATAAGTAATATTGAATATAAAGGTTAAAGGATAGTTGTCAAGTGGCATGAAACAGAAATTGCGACACTGAATATAGGAAGTGTTAATACATACATTCCATCAAAACTGTCATTCTATACTGATAATGTGAGACTGATTTTGGTTATCAAAGCACCATAAGAACATTTGATTATACCATATCTGGGTCTTGAGAAGAAGAATTTTGAAATTTAAGTTAATTTGACACCCTTTGGTCCCATCCATCAACCCCTAGGGGTCATTGTGGATCAAAATGGGTATGCCATCAAGCCATCACCCTTCAATCATAATTCTAACCACATTTAACATATTTCTGATGGATATTAAACAAAATATGCTCAAAAATCTAGTTTTCCTATAAAAACTATTGTTAACTTTACTCCCTCCCCAGGGAAATGTGAGACCCTGGGGCCATGAAATTCACAATTTTGGTTAACCACCTTAAGATGCTTCCTTTCAGCGAAAGTATTTGATTCTACCATATCCTGGTCATGAGAAGAAGGTTTATGAAACCTGAGTCAATTTGACCACTTTTAGCCCCGCCCTTCAGGCCCCTGGAGTGTGGGGACTGTATAATTCACAATTTGGGTTCATCTTAGGCCAGGGAAGGTTTCTGCAAAAATTCATTGAAATCGGATCAGGGGTTTTTGAGAAGAGATCAAAAGTGTTAAATTGTTTATGGTGCACGATGCACAATGCTAGATGAAGGGTATTAGAATAGGTGACCTCATAAAAACACAGATACTAATAACTTGTGATACACAATGAATTAGTATAAGGAAGGTTCCAAAGGTATATATCATCTGGATGAAATCTTTAAGAAACTGACATACAAGGGAGTCAAATGACTTCTTACACCATCAATATATTCAATAACTTTGTATTTACTCTCTACAAATCTGTAATGCTATAACAATACTCACTCCTTGGAAATGGGCTCAGATTGGCCTGGCTAGAGTGAGGTATTTGTGGGTAGTTTTCAGCAAGTGGTGACGACAAACCAATACTACTGGAAGCTGAAATGAGGTTATCATGGTTATCAACAGGTAAAATATTGTGACCAGAACACAAAAATATATCAATGAATATTTTTCCATACTTTGTTTTACTCAGATCACTTTCCTTCCTGTTCCAATTGAATGATCAGCCAGTATAAACAAACATTCAACCTTACTGTAGCAGTTTTCAAGATTTCAATTTTTCTCAATAATTAAAATATATCTGAAAATCATAATCTATTATTATCATTTATCTTTAAAAATATGTAAAATATAAAACGTGTAAAACTCAAATAATGATTTAAAAGTCATGTTTATATAGAAGTGATTAATACTAGTTAATATGCTCTGTTTGACAGGTTAAGCTATTAGAAGAGATTAGTGCCTAGACAAGCAGAGTCAGCTATCAGATATCTAACTACAAGCTCTAGTCATCAGTGCTCAAACAGTTCATAGATAACCAAAATTTATTTAGTATGATGGAGAAACATTTAACTAGAGGAGAAGATACAAGTAGTGGTAAAGAACTTGAATCAAGTACATGAATCCAGTTAAAAGTCTAGCTGTCCAATCCAGCTGTTATAAATATCCTCCCAACAAAATAACTCAATATGTATAAACCATTATATCTATCCCAGACAGGTATAACAATGAAGTTCCTTTTGAAATACAAACATTTACAATATCAAATGATTTTTTATACTATAAAGAAATGAGATGTGTTCAAATTATCTCCCTTGTTCAAGTTATATCAGATAGAAAATGTTTCCTATATTAAAATAATAAACCGGACATATGTTGGGTTCATTTGTAAAGGAAAGAAATTAGTCAAATATATCTAACAACAAATGTTTGTAGAACTTTTTTTTAAAATGTAAGAAATTGTAGAATTATTTAAATTGAAGCAAGAAATGATGTGATTTGTGAATTCTGTAATTAAAGATATCATTTATTGTAAGATGACAGCACGAGAGTTGATTGTTCCTTGAACTGAAACAGAAGCTGAATTGTTCATCCCACAAGTTTCTCATGAACACATGTACAAAATGTACTGGCTGTACTACAAAATGCTTATCACAACACATACACTATACTGTAGAAATACAGCATGTTCAGGACAGAAAAAAACATGTACAAAGTCTCTACAAGGAAAAGTCAAGATGGTGGTGGTTGGGGGTTTCGCATGGTAAAGACAAATGACCACAGTTCTACTCTGCAGTCACAATCAATCACTCTGAATCTAAAAACACACCAGACACAGAATTATCAACACACTATATATTTGGTCGTCCATTAATCAACTCACCAGGTAGGTAATGTTACAGATGAGATTTGTATTTGTTACTTATCTCTACATATAGTGTCAAAATTTACCTTAATTTTATATAGATTTAATAATTCAGTTGGGTGAACACAGGCGACATTGAACTTCTCAATAGACTTGGTTCAGAGGACTCGAGTTGAGTAATATTGATGTGTGTATACACAGTAGTTATACAGTTAATAGGTTTAATGTTTAATGTTTATATTCAAAATTGACTGAAAAGTTGGAATGAAATGGAAATGAGGACTTCAACAGAATCAAAATAAGGTCTACCTCCAAACTGTCACATAACATAGACATTCAGAGGGAAATGTCACAGAGTATAAAATATATATTCTCAGAGTGATGTCAAATGGTATAAAATTGATATTTGGAATGGGACATCACATGGTATGTAATATTATAGATATGGTATAATAATAATTTTCTCCAATTTATTTCCCAACAGAAAATAAACAGTGTCATGCTTAAAAATGCATTTTTCTATAAAAACTGTAGTATACTTCACCCCCTCCCCAAGGGGAAATGTGAGAACTAGGGGTAATGAAATTCTAAACTTTGGTAAAGAACCTTAAAGACATCCAACCATGAAGAACAATTGATTCTACCATATCTAGGTTTTGAGAAGATTTTTGAAATTTGATTCCATTTTATCCTCTTCAGACCTGCCCATCAGCTCCTCGGGGTTAGCCAGGGTCAAAGTGTGCATACCATCAAGCTGTCATCTATCGCTTAGACTCTAATCAAGATTTATAGATGTCTATTTTTCCACATATTAACTATAGTAAATTTTACCCTCTCCTCAAGGGGATATGTGAAATCCTGGTGTCTGGAAACTCGCAATTTTAGTAAAGCACCTTAATGTGAAAATCTTTTATGGATGCTAGATACATGACACCAAACAAAAGACGATAGGTCACCATGACTTAAGCGCAGGTGATCTAAAAATAGATATTTTGAGTGGGACATCACATGGTATAAAATGGATATAATTGGGGTAGGATGTGTCTAGTGAAAGTCAACTCAGGATTTAAAGCAGATCGTTGCAAGAAAAATTAAGCTGAAAGTCAATATTCTAACTACTATAAGGTGCAGCTAGCAGAAGCTTGTAGGTTTACACAGGTGTCAGTTGGTAAATACACAAGGCACGTGATACCACACAAAGCAACAAGGTTACAGGGCTAATACACCAAAGGTTAGCTGGATTGAAGCAACAAAGTCTTTACGCATATACATCCTCATACATCAAAGCTTGGGGCATAGAAGGCAATCACACAACAAGAGTATATACCAAGTGCTAATATATCAAAGCTTGGTGTGTATTAAGCCACTGCATGAAAAAGAGTGTTTATATTGATGTACAAAAGATACTGAGGGGTCAGGGGGCTGGTGGGGTGATGTGTACTTCCTAGTCAACCACAATCACACATCTGTTTTTCTGGTAACTATAGTAACTGTTGTCTTCACTACAAATCACATGGATTGATTTTCATATACTCCATGCAGTAATTTACCAAGCCATGACATCACATTAGGACAGAAGAGGATTAGGTTTGTCATCAGTACAAAATTCAATCTATTTTTTTTCAAAGAAACTTTTCTTGTGATATAAAAACACTATTCATATCTTTCTTGTCAGTATTTGTTATTTCTTTTCTTCAAAAATGGGTATAAGATTAATCATTTTGAAACAAGAGGCCAAAGGAATGTACATCACTCCCGGGTATTCCACGCCTGTCACAAAACATTCATTTAAATCTCAAATAAGTGACCTCCAAAGCGGAGTCTAACTCCAATTATATATCCACTTCAAAATCTAGCAATGTTACAGGGTTAAATATCAAGAGGACTCTTGGACAATTTGTTCTTGCAAAGAAATGGCTTAAAGGAAAAGGTGATGCTGTACAAATAGCAGATTCCATACTAAGGGATAAACATTGAGCTCGCGTTCAAGCCATACCAGCTACAAATGGATGAAAACAACACAAACTGACATTAAACAACTAAAATATATTTTTTGTTGACATCATGAAGGAAAACCTTCTACTTAAGAATCAAGCTGATAATTGGTATCAGAGGAATCCACATAAAAAAAATGTCATATTTCACTAGTTATAAAGAGAAGCATCATGCTGCTGATTTAATATTGCTCGAATAAAAATCATGGTCATTTAAGACAGCGATTTGTTTATTTCCTGGTTTTTTTCCCTAATCACTTTTTAAAACTAATGTTTGCTTGCTCTTGACACCAAGTTCTCAATACCACACTGATTTAAGGAATGGTTCATTTGTGTGTCATGTATGTTTATGCGCCGATGTGTATATCAGGAGATATTTATCATGCTCAGAAGATGTTCACAACATCTAAGCTATTTGATTATTAAAAATGAATTTCTGAGAAACAATTACTTTTGTTTCTGATGTTTTCAGTTGTTTTCTTATCCTTGTGTTTGTGTGACGTCCATTTTTCCATTAATTGTGTCTTGTGTGTTGGCACTATTGTTTTTTTTAAAATTTTTGTGGAGTTTTTTTGTTTTCTGTAATATATATACATAGGAATGAACCTATGCACAAAGCTAGGTCTTAGTCACTTAATTTCAACATTAAGTATTTAGGAAAATTATAATTAGACTCAAGACGTACATTTGATGTAAGTTGACAATTTCACAAATATGAATCTTTTTTTTCAATGCCAACCATCATATCAAAACTAAACTAATATCCCAGTTTCTTCTCAGAAAGACGTCAAGAGTATGTTTGAAATTGGTCTATAAATAACATATACATTGTATGTTAAGCATATAGGTGAATTTGTCTCAGGTCAATTGTACTTATGGGGATGGCCAGCAAACAAAACATCAGCAAAATCGACAAAGTAATTTTTTATGAATTTTTTGACAAAATTGTTACAAAAATTAAGGGTCAGTAACAAAAACTGTGACTGTCATGAAACTGGAAATACAGATATTTCTTACATTTTTTCTTGCTTTGTTCACCCAAGAACTTCCATATCTTCTATTTGTGATCAGGTTCATCTAGGAAATTTCAGTATATTAGGTGTAGGGAGGATTGGGGCCTCATATGGGTAACTTTAGGTCTGACGATTAAATCTCTCACTGACACAAATGTTATAATGGATTTATCACACTTGTATACAATATATTGCTCTACTGATAAATCAACAAAAGAGATGATGGAGATAATAAAATAAAAATATTTTGGTTATCACCTTTAAACAACAATGACACTAGCTGTTCATTATGGTTTGTGATCACAGTTTTGTATCATTAAGTCTTGATTTCACAGTAGATGACAAACTTCGTCTGTTTGAAATTCTTTATAGAGATTCATGTTGAATTGTTTTTAAATAATCATTAATTAAGAATGAACTTGGAGAATGGTCAGTGCTGGCCCTAGACCACGACTGGCAGACAGAAGAAAACAATGCAGGCAACACAAACAGCAACAAGCTACACAAACAGAAAACACAGACACAAAAATAAAACCTGAGGGTTGAGGCGAAAGAGCCTGGGGGGACAAGGGAGTGTGCTGGAGGGGGACAGAGACCGACCCCGTGGGCCCTGCCCCCTGGGAGGGGCCACCTCGCCCCACTATCGTGTTAGAGTGCTGAGGAACAGCCGGATGGTGTGTCTGGTGCTGCCCAGTGGACTGAGGGCTCGGTGAACCCTGACCTAGATAAATAACCAATAAAATTATCGCAATGCCACTTTCTGCTGTACTCTAAAAAATAATCCACCAATGAAATCTCAACAGATTCAATTGTTCTGCACTGTATAAATAAAAAAAATCCACAAAGATTTTCAGTCAAAATGCATTACTCCTTTTGTACAGTAAAAAGTTAAAATAATTCAAATATTTTTATCTGAAAGAAATAGATCAACTGGAATTATATGACGATATGGTTCTGGAAGATAACTTACTAAAATAAAGTTATAAAATACATTTTAAAATTGTGCAGAACATAAAGATACAGTATATAGCATTGAAATAGCACAAAGTAAAACACTGACAGCAATTCAAACAATTGAATCAAATTGTCAAAATGCAAATATATGCTGAACATTAAATATAAAAGACACTGAATCACATCAATATCATATCTTTGTGAACAACAAATTACATTGCAAAGCTTTCTGTGGAAATAAAAATTGATAATGAATTCTGAAATAATATGGGAAAGCAAAAAGTGCCACATACTGCATAGGTTATATGGTAAAAAATAGGAATAATAAAAACTTCAAAAATAATGAAATTCATTAAATTTTGTGCAAATATAAAATATAGGTTCACATGCTGAGATTTAAAACCAAACCTTAATATAGTTTAACCCTTTCAGTTAACGCCTGACTATATAGAAAATGTTTCATGTAAGATTATGAACAGCTTGGGAGCAAGGGGATCTATATATAATTCTAACAGCTCCAAAGTTCAGCAGCCAAGTCAGGTGACTGGCCCTTTAATCACAAGGTAAGAGATTCAAAAATAAAGTGACACTGGCTTCAAAAGCCAAAGTTAAGAGTCATAGTATATCCTCCTCTGAAAACTGACCATAACAGGTCAAGCTCAAAGTGATTAGATGAAAATTTTATATACACAATAATGCTTATGGGTCGCAGCCACAAATGGCTTAAATGATGACCCAGCCAGTGTCTAAGGCTACTAAGATGTGTAAGGGCTAGGATACCATACCGAGTGCCGAAGATGGCAGTGCACGATTGGTGAAGCTGTCCTGTGGAGGGTGCTGTATGGTCTGGCAGTTGTCCCCTGCCTCAATGGCTGGGTGCTGGTTACCTCCTTGGTACTCATCCTTCACAAGCCTGCTAGGGGGCGCTGTAATAATTGGCACTGTGGCATTGTTAATAGCAACAAGTTTTTGTACACATCCAGATGGCTGCGTAACAACTAAACAGATTACCTAGCTTTTTATGGTTTTGGTTATAGCTATTAGTGATTACATCGTATTCCGCCTTTTCACCTTACATGATATTTTTCTACAAGATAAGAAATCTGGCATTCTAGATTTACATTCTAACAATACTACATATTTCTCCATAAATCCATTCTTTACACAAAAAAGATTTTTCCTTTTCTACACAAAACGGATTTCCTAGATTTCCTCCTTAATTTTTTTTCTAAGAAAATGAAAAAAGAAAAAACTTAATTTTTTTCACAATTCTATTCTCAGCATAAACAGATTTCTCAATAAAATTATTCCATTCTTTTCTATACAAAAAATTGTTTCTCTAAAACCTGAATTTGATATATGACAAATTTCTCCCCAAAACCATTCTTTTCTTTGTGTAAAACAGAATTCTCCACAAATTGATTTTCACATAAGACAAATTTATCCTCAAATCCATTCTTTTCTACACAAAAGAAAATTCTCCTCATTTTCATTCATACTTACACAAATGCAACATTTCTTACATTCAAGTATGACTATAGCTAGTTTTCAATTTGTTAAAGAACTTTCAAAACTTAGAATTACAGATCTTCAAAATCAAATGACAAGCTGTCAGAAAGTGATCTTCACATGAACAGTGAATTTGGGATTAAAAACTAGAACCTCTCAGAAAATTAAACATAAAACATTTATCAATTGGTTAAAAATGAAGTCGTTCAGTTGGTAAAATCTAAAACCACTTCAAGCTCTAACTGTAGCAACACATATTACAACAGTCACAACAATACATAATACACAAACAAAAATACTGATAAAAAGTGCAAGAAAGTGCAGAAATAAAACCCCTTCATTCCTCAGAAAACGACCAGAGGAGTCGGTCCATGTGATGGTGATTTAACTGTTAGGCTTCAGAGTGAATTTCGCAAGCTCAGAAATGAAACAGTGAACTTTAAGAATTCTTTGTATTCAATACATAATTTTTTTTCTGTATTCGGTGTTAAATTCCTACTTGTACCCAGATCAATAACCGAATCCTTATTGTCTGTAGGTAGATAAATAGAACAAATTTACATCACATTGGGTTGTGACTTGTAATTTGCTGATGTCAAATTAAATTAGTTACAGTCATATCATTAATTTTTGTGGATTTTAAGTGTACTCTTTATCACAAATTTACAGGACAACAAAATGTTAAGATTAGTAAAAAAAGATTTATTGAGTCATATTTATCCATGAAATAAACTGCCCACAAAATAGGGACTTTTTTGTAAAACCAATTATCAGATCTGATTTTACAGTAAAATCTATTACTCGGTGAAAAACAATATCTTGGTCAGATGAAAAGAGCTTTGCAAGAGAAAAAAGGACTGATTTAATTGGGCCACAAAACATGTTGGATGACAATTATTAGAGAATGGTACTAAACATTCAACATCCAAACCTTTCATTTTTTGAGGTTTCCAATGGATAGACTGTGTTTTATGTATCCTTATTTATACAGCTTAATTAATATAGTAAAATATGAAATGACAATATTTTCTGGGTTTAAACATGTGATACCTTATATTCAACAGCAGTACATATCTGTTGTGGTAATGCGAGTACAATTTGAATGGCTGCTTTTCCATCAAACCTTAATAAATCTAAGTATCTTAATTTATTTCTGGCTAATATCACAGGTTCACTGGATACAATAATAAATTTAAGTACCTTAATTTATTTCTGGCTAATATCACAGGTTCACTGGATACAATAATAAATCTAAGTACCTTAATTTATTTCTGGCTAATATCACAGGTTCACTGGATACAAATTGTTTAGTACTCAGACAGGTCTATCAATCCTTAATAGTGACAGTGACCTGGCAACTCATCCTTGTTATATTGATGTTTATTTCACCTTTAATCACAATCCCTATTAAAATGAGGTGTCTAGTGTGATGACATTGATTGGAGACATGAGGGTACAGTAGAGATATGGAGAACGCCTTAGGTCAACTTCTCACAAAATGCAGTTCAGTCAGTACAGCATACTGACTAATGCAATCAGTAATTTTTGTAGGATTGCGAGTCCAGAGCACCATTTCAAAAATTCTGAGAAGTCCAGTCACAACGCCGAGTGAGTCCCACAGTAAAGACTTGAAAATCAATTTGAAATGTGTAGATTGATCTATATCTAGGACAGGTTGCAATTCCTAGAAAGTTGAGGTCATGACAGTCTTGTGCACTCCTGGGCAAGACACTTTAACAGCAAATGTTTCAAACTACATATGGCTGACATTCCACATTATGTTTTTTGAAGAAGCCACATACTAGAAGGGGACCCTGTCTCAAAATAACCCTGGCTGTTCACAGGACAATTTATCCAGCAAAGAAAGAATGGTGATACATTATGTAAATTGGTAACTATTCATTCCAAAGGGAGTGGCACACAAAGACTTTCAACAACATTACAATCTGTGCTTGTAAATATACAGAAATTCAAATGCTGTTTGTTACAATTCTTAAATACTTACGTGCGTGTTGAATTGTCAATCCAGACAAGTCTACAAATAAACATAAAATTACATTTTATTACCTACATTTCACTTTGATGTTAATTTATCTGTGTCAGATTTTATCAATATTTGATCAGACTAATCAAGAATACAATTGTTAATATCAAGATGAGTCACCTTACTGACAGATGAAGTTTGAACAGAAAAAAATGGAAGTTCAGGACTCAAATATTTGGGTCTCTAAAATCTCTGAAACTTAATACGAACACAAAGAAGCAAATAAATTCCATGAACGATAATGATATGAATATTTAGGACCAGAAAGGAAGGCAAGGAAGGAAAACGTGTGACTGGGAAGGTGGCCTAGTTTCATAACCTGATAATATCCATGCCAAGTCAGGCAATCCTACCCCTGTCACCAAAGTGAAAGGAGAATTATACCACTATGCCGGTGACCATGTGTCATTAGATTACTGTGAACCACTTTGATTCCACAAATACATTATTCTGCCAGCTTACCTCTACAAACATATTCATGAATACATGATTTTAAAAAATAATTTAGAAATGATTTTAATTTGGTGAATGATGAGCTATCCGAGTTATAGACTCTTCAGGACTCAACAATCAGTAACCAAGTCAACACACATACCATCCCAAGTTATTTTTGTACAAATTTCCTGAGGGGATCTGTGATTGATTCTCCTCACTTATTAATGCAAAAGTAAATCCAAAATGAAATGTAAGTGATTTACAGTATCAACTTCACATCAGATATCAGGCTGACCATATTTTGTAAATCCTGATGCCATATTACCGTTATAAAAAGTGTTACCCCTCTATGTTGTACTATCCTTATGTTATACAAAAGACCAGCAACAACCGTTTTCAAGTACAAATGTTGAGTATTAGCACAAGTTACAACAATGATAACATGTATGGCCTGAGTATCGAGCTTAACAAGTTACTCCTTCCATGGCCACACCAGGACTGACTCTATTTGCTGTGATCTTACAGTTTATCCTAAAGTAATTATAATCCAATTCTGATAGGGAAAGTGTCTTCTACTGATCTACAATTAAACTGTGACCAGTTAATGTCTCAACGGTGGAGAGCATGTCCAGCCAATGTTTCACAGCATGATTCTGACACTAAGGTGACCACAATTAAACTATCTGTCTGATAAGCCAGTCAGTCACATTAAGATTTAGCACAAATTATGTTCTACACTTGAGTGACAAATTTCACTATTAACAAAAAGCAACCATTTTTCTTGCTGTCATCACTTGATTGGCTATATTGAGCCTCTTGAACTGTCTTACGTGTAGATGTACAGCAGAAATTAGAAAACATCTAATGCAAATCTGTTTCTTTTTTCACATTCAAATCACAAACAGCTAAATATACCAATTTTATAAATGATACAAGATATCTTTACCTATTCCAGGGGAGACAACTCTCTCATAATGATAAGGGTTTACACACACACTATCCTGCTTCAGGTCAAATGCGTACTGACAGAATTTAGCATGCTTTAATTCATTCTTGTGCAGGTCTGGCCATCTCCAAATACGAGCATATATCACGTGTGGAAATCCTTTTCTTCCTGCCACCTGCAAGTAAATTCCCTACATCAGAAATATGAAGGACAGAAAATATTTGACCTATACATAGTTAAAAACGCCCAGGTTCTAACCTCTTCATTAAATAAACTGCTTTAAACTTATAATCACTTTACATTGAAAACCAAGACAACATTTTACAGTTATATCTGTACTTTACATGTATTTCAATAATGGCAAATCTGTTTCCAAGACATGTGCCTTAATTTGGAAATATCTATGATATCATTATGTCAAATCATTTTGATCAAAAAGACATGATGAGAATTTCTAACCAAAAAAGTTCAATAGTTTATTTCTGACCAAAAAGTTCAGTAGTTTACAATTGACAGACTTTTCTGTCCATAAACATTCTTATTTTAATTGTAAACAAGACTTTCATTGTTATTACAGTATTTTACCTGTAGTCTTCCATCTAGGGTTCGCTGTATGGTTACACATTTTGTAGGATGGGCGCCATTCGTTGTTATGGCCGTTATAAGACTGTCTAATTCATCACGTTTTTCCTTCAATTTTTTAACCAGACTTTCAATTGCTCGTTTTCCAAAACTCTCACTCTCACCACCTTGTCTGTGGCACATGAGGCTGTGGACGATACTCAGGCAGGCGTCCGCCGATGTCGGGGCCTGAGTGGACATGATAAGCTTCTTGGTGACCAAGATCAGGTATCTTCTAAGTTATCCTTAATTACAGAAACTGTTAAAGTATTAAAACACATTTAATCATAAAAATCTCTGCCATACATTCTTTTTCCATCAGATCATCTAAGTCATAAATTATTTTCATTGTTTATACCAGGGACGTATAATACGTTTATACTTTATAACAGGATGCCTAGATCTGAAAGCTTTTTGGAGATCAATGGCAATATGGAAGCAAGCCAGCTGCTCCTATTTCTAACTTATTAAGAACCCAAATATGTGACAATTTTGAGACCAAATCCAAATTCAAGACGATTGATTGATAGACATTACATTGCATACAGCTACAATGTTATTTATCCATATGGCTGATTACAGTTCTTCTGTGCCTATTTCTATCGCTAGATGTTGTCTCTCCGAAAATCAATGTTCTGTCGAGGTAACGTTGATGTAGATAAGCTTTAAAACATAGTAATCTGCATCATTAAGTATTAATGTCAAATGATCATTACTGAGCGCTATTTTCCATCTCATTATAAGGGCTAGATATTGTTGTAAGAAAACGTCGCTGAATATGCCAAAAAGAAATAAAGTTGCATGCAGTTGGGAATATCGACAGTGGAGTTTACCACACGACGGTAGTGTCATATTAACAGTCTAGTTGGAAACTTGGGAACTGTTTCATTACGTTATTGATGTAATTTATGATAATTCTTTTAAAATAAATCATGCATCATCTTCAAGTCGCTTCAATGCTGCACAGCTAGACTTAGTGGCACCAACCAAAACAAACCATCGGCGAACGGGGCTGGCTATAATCGCAAGTGTTTCTAACGGATCTACAACGAATTCCGATATACTTTTTTCTTCGCACGCGTCATAAGTATATTCCACACGATGCAGACAGCACCAGAACTTACCCTGATCCACATGTATTGCACATATACAATATAATATTACTGACTTGTCACATTTTCATGGCGCGAGTGAAACCAAAATAACAAGTACGCATGCGTCGAAGACAGAAATCTAATATAATTTGCACTTCCGGTTCAGAATATTTTTATTTTAAAGGGGTACATAAAGGGATCTTCAACCATTTTAAATGATACTGAAAGTGTAATATGGAGTAGTTACATGTCTAATTACTCAATCCATCCACAGTTGATAGAATTTTTAAATGATTGATACATGATAATTGCCCTGATGACGTTACAATAAAATTCAACGCAAAAATGAATAATTCCAATATATTGTGACGCGTTTCCCCCTGAGGCCCATCACAGGTAACTGACCGTTATATTACAGGGTTTAACTAGGACAAAGTTAAACGGAAGTGATTCAGTGTGTAATAAAAGGCACTCCTGTTTACAATATCATTATCTCTTTATAGAGGTGTCACAAAGGTTCAGGGATCAAAACATTGGTGGTTTTAAAATTACATTACATACAGAAAACTTATTATCTAAATATAGATTAAAGATGTTATTATCTACAACTAGTGTATGCGGGTTCACCTTTTCTATTTATAATACATATGCAATAATACCATACTGTTTTGATTTCTTTGAAATTGATTTTAAAAGAATATTATTTTTGACGATGAAGTTTTGGCACAATTTGACACTAATTACATGTCTCTTCTTGTAATATTGCAGCCTTGCTATGTCCATTGGATTTATGTCAAAAGTGAGCAAAAATGAGAGATAGCGTCTTGTGCGGGATATTATACATTTTGAAAGATGAACACCTTGAAACAAATTCTCTTTCTACAGTTGCTGTTCATTGTATTTGAAGTATACAATTAAAGACTGGGATACTAAATGCACTTTTCGTTTATGTAATTTGTAGGGGACAGCCAGGGACATCTCGTGACTGATGCTATTTGCAGCGCGTCATTTGGCGGAAAACAATGTCACAGTTCAAATGACATTGAATGGGATAAATAAATAGTACATGTTTATTTTATTAAAAACCTGAACGATAAATAAATATTTTCATAAGCCCGCGAACATTTGCTTTAAAGTCGTATCAGGTAGATTTTAATTCCAGTTAATTAACAGAAGTTGTGTCAGGCAGCTTGTTCGGTTTCCGAGTTTAAACAATACTGTAATAATCTGGACATTTTGCAGTGATTAAATGTATTTGGTACAAAGCGTGTCCGGTTGGAAGGAAAGTGACCAGTGAAACATATATTGGTTTACTGACAATTTAGCAAGTGTATATGATCTAACACAAGTGTCTATATTACATGAAATTTATAAAATTGAACGTTCTCAATCATTAGAATATCTTAGTTTGTCCTGGCGCCACACGTATACTGTACATCTGTAGTCAAAATTTATAGGTCGATAGGACATCACAATGATTTGGACTCATTTCAAGTGTGACCTGATTAATGCAGCTTTAAATAAATATTGAAAGATCTTCTGATCCATACCAAGTATCAAGATTGCTTTGTTGATTGATAGAATTGTGTCGGAATATGAGAACGAAAATCCGACTCTCTATCCTCGATCTCAATAAGACATAATCCGTATAGAGACGGTCATTGTAAGTATACCGAGAAAGTCAAGTTGTAAAAAAACTGAGAAAAACGAGAGAGAGAGAGAGAGAGAGAGAGAGAGAGAGAGAGAGAGAGAGAGAGGAAACACATAAAGTCCACAACATTTTTGCTTCATTTCGCACCATAGCAGTCAGTAGAAAAAATTATCATCTTTCCATCAATGTGTGATTTATATTTATCTCTATGGCATAAACTATATAAAGCCAGAATGTCGACTGCGGTAGCTAAACTGTTGCGTTTTTATATATCGAGGAATTGCATATTCTCGACCTCGATCAATTAAAAATAAAATCGCTGATCATGATATTCAGACTATACAGCCAGAAAATGAATACTGAAGTGACGATGAGTTTCTTAAAATATACAATAGACTCATTGAGCTGATTTGTGATTACTATTAGCCACTCATTGTATACTAACATGATAACTGGTCTTCAACATGAGAAAAGCAAATGTAAATAGTTATGAACTTGTCGTGTTCCGGTTGAGTGCGCGGTGTCCGTATATTAGATCAACCCATAGGCCATATTTCTGTAGAGTTATCTCCCTTGCATTTACTCCAGCAT
The DNA here is from genome assembly GCF_031769215.1 of Ylistrum balloti. Taxonomy (NCBI): domain Eukaryota; kingdom Metazoa; phylum Mollusca; class Bivalvia; order Pectinida; family Pectinidae; genus Ylistrum; species Ylistrum balloti. Next base: position 38,786 of record NW_026782666.1, on the reverse strand, counting down.
TCTGAGACGGACAGTGGCTTGTGGCATCTCGTGTGGATGTCAGTTGTCATAAACTTTCTCGAAAGGTATGGGAGATCGAATTTATGTATCCATGATCGACTGTAATTGTTTGATGCTTTTGAGTAAAGCATGTCACTAGTTAATAATCTGTGACGGGCTAACGCGCGACGCTTGATCGCCCTCGGAGCCACATCCTGAAGTTAATAAATCTATCGGCTTACTAAATAAAGCTTTGTATCACAAAATCCCCTTTAAACTAAACTGAGCGGTAGCCTCAAGTCGGTTTAAATCAAGCTTTAAAAACAAAGACTTGTTGTTGCAATTGCACTGGATAAGGTCTGGCGAGGGGAGGAATTTATTTATGACTATAGAGCTGCTCCACCTGGAACAATTAGAAAGGAGCCGAATAGAGAGGTCTCCTAGGCCTGTGTTCTGTATAATATCCAGAGGTATCCTGAGGTAATTGTATTATGTTTAAACCTGATTAGGAACTGATTTTTTTTGACAAGACGATTGCTTTTGGGAAATGTTAAAAAAAAAAAAAAAAATAAAGAAAGAAGAAAGAAAAGTTTGTTTGCAGAAAGTGAATAGATAAACATGCATAATTTATTTGTTATAGAATCTTGAAACTTAACATGCATTATTGAGTCTGGTATAGAGGACTCTTCACATCCTGAACCGGAAATATTGACACGATATTTCTGCCAAAAATATTTTACATGCTTTGTGTTGTCAATTTCACCAAGTTAACAATGGACACCCCTTCTAAAAGTAATTTAAAAAACAACCAAATTATTCTGAAATTTCTGTTATTTTTTTTCAGTTTGATAAATGCGGAGACAGATTTTGAGATGTAAAATGGTACAGATGCCTCAAAGGAGAAATGGTTCACAGACTGAAAGATGGACAAGACTATAAAGATTCACTTCAAGTCGTGTATTATCCTGTTTCTTGGGATGGCCTGTACAGTTTTGTATCTCTGGTTGTCCCTGAAACAGATGGTTCCATCTATACTTCATGTCCCTGTTGTAAGAAAGATTTGGGATACTGAATACTCAAAATGTGTTCTGCACCAGGAAACAGAGATCCATTCACCACTCTATATCAACTTCTCACTGCATGGTCGTCTTGGTAACTGGATGTTTGCGTATGCATCATTAATTGGAATCGCTATGAGAAATAATCGTCAACCATTCATTTCTAAATATAGTAGTCTCTCCTCAATTTTCAAGTTACAACATACATTGTCATGGCAACCAGTATGTCTGGATGACTTTACAGAACAATACCCTTGTAAATATGATTATCACACAGAAAATCTCCCTAGAATAAACCTGACACTTAAGCAGTATTTTCAGTCCTGGAAATACTTTGAAGGCTATGAATCAGAAGTTCGGAAAGAATTTACATTTTGGCCAAATATATATTCTAAAGCAAGGACAATTTTTCTTAACTACACAGAGAATATCTCCAACACATCAATCTATGTAAGTGTTCATGTTCGACGAACTGATATGATGATACCAAGTTCTACAAAACTTGGATTTAAATCAGCGCCATTAGAGTATATTAACAATGCCATGAGTTACATGCGCAAAAAATTTGTGGGTAAAACTATAAAGTTTCTGGTTGTATCGGATGATTACCTTTGGTGTTCTAAGCATTTAAGGGAACCTGACACTGTTATTATTCCGCAGAACCATCAATTTGTAGATATTGCAATTTTGAGCATGTGCAACCATTCCATCATTACCACAGGGACATATGGATGGTGGGGTGCATGGCTGGCAGGTGGACATACTGTGTACTACAGAAATTTCCCAGAACCTGGTACTCGTCTTGATAAGGATCTAGATCCAGCTGATTTTTACCTTCCAGATTGGGTTGCCATGGATACAGGAACTCAAAAAAATTGTAACCAGGATCTCATGATCTCAATAGTGTTAATATCTTTGTTATTTCTGGTATTGTAATGCCAAATTCATTATTTTATAGTTGTTTAACACATTCATCAAAGTGACTTTACGTCATCTTAACAAAATAGTCATGTAAATGAAGCTTTCAGAAATTTTTTATTGAACGAGGACATTGCATTGCTGACCAAATTCTACTATTGGTTAGTAGCTTCTGATCCAATTTATATATATATTCAAACCTTGTTATCTTGAAATTGACGGGACCATAAAAAAAAATTGAGATAACTGAGTATAGGATTTAAGTGAGTTTGAATGTTTTGTGTAAAGTAAGGCAGGGGCTGATAAAATATTTCAAATTAAACAGGGTCTTCAAGTAATGCAAGTTTGAGATAACGGGGTTTGATTGTATTGTCAAACTTGTTTATAAATGCCACTTAAGCAGACAAAATGGCCTTTAGATTCAGTTACCATGGATTATATCACAGGTACACTGGGAACGAAAACAAGAGGTCTTTATATAAAGGTGATCTTTAATATAGGCTCGACATTAGAGAGGTACAACTCTATACAAGTATAACATAAGAAACTTGATTTACCAAACAAAAGTTCATGTTGTAGAAGTTGAGAGTACTAGCCTTGTCTTGCGGTACAGTGAACCTCAGTTGGGACAGGGTGCTTTTCATTACTCTTTACAATGATAAGTTTAACGTCAGAAATGTAAAGATGCTATTGTTTTCCTGACACTAACTTTGTTATGTTAGTCAATGTTTTATTTTGGAACAGAACAGACAAAAACACATTCTGACAGAGTCAAAGAGGCGTGCTTTATGCTGGGTCAGTTAATTGTGTGACAGTAATTTATATTATATAGCCATACTGTATACTATAAAGCCATACTATATACTATATAGTCATACTGTATACTATATAGCCACACTGTATACTATATAGTCATACTGTATACTATATAGCCATACTGTATACTATATAGCCATACTGTATACTATAAAGCCATATTGTATACTGTATACTATATAGCCATACTGTATACTATATAGCCACACTGTATACTATATAGCCATACTGTATACTATATAGCCATATTGTATACTGTATACTATATAGCCATACTGTATACTATACAGCTACACTGTATACTATAAAGCCATATTGTATACTATATAGCCACACTGTATACTATATAGCCATACTGTATACTATATAGCCATATTGTATACTGTATATACTGTATACTATATAGCCATACTTTATACTATATAGCCATACATTATACTATATAGCCACACTGTATACTATATAGCCATACTGTATACTATACAGCTACACTGTATACTATATAGCCATACTGTATAGTATATAGCCATACTGTATACTATATAGCCATACTGTATACTATACAGCTACACTGTATACTATATAGCCACACTGTATACTATATAGCCACACTGTATCCTATATAGCCATACTGTATACTATACAGCTACACTGTATACTATATAGCCACACTGTATACTATATAGCCATACTGTATACTATACAGCTACACTGTATACTATATAGCCATACTGTATACTATATAGCCATATTGTATACTGTATACTATATAGCCATACTTTATACTATATAGCCACACTGTATACTATATAGCCATACTGTATACTATATAGCCACACTGTATACTCTATAGCCATACTGTATACTATACAGCTACACTGTATACTATATAGCCATATTGTATACTATATAGCCATACTTTATACTATATAGCCACACTGTATACTATATAGCCACACTGTATACTATACAGCTACACTGTATACTATATAGCCACACTGTATACTATATAGCCATACTGTATACTATACAGCTACACTGTATACTATATAGCCACACTGTATACTATATAGCCACACTGTATACTATATAGCCACACTGTATACTATATAGCCACACTGTATACTATATAGTCATACTGTATACTATATAGCCACACTGTATACTATATAGCCACACTGTATACTATATAGCCACATTGTTTACTATAAAGCCATACTAACCAGTACCTTTTATATAGGTATAGCTCGATGACAGCTGATCTGAGTAGAAACAGTTTTGATGACTTAAATTCAATCTAGGTAAAACCTTATCTAAATTTCATTCTGAACTAGGTTAAGATATTGTAGCTGTATAAAGTTGTATCAGTGTAAAATTGTACCTGAAAAAATTGTTTGTATAAAGCATACCTTTGTAAAGTTATACCTGTACAGCATTGTACCTCTCTAATGTTGTACCTGTATAAAATTTTGCCAGTATAATGTTGTATATGTATAAAGTTATACCTGTATAAATTTGTACTGATGTAAAGTTATGCCTCTATAATTTTGTACCAGTGGAAAGTTAACCTGTATAATTCTGTACCAGTGGAAAGTTTACTTGTATAATTTTGTACTGGTGTAAAGTTGTACCTATATAAAGTTATACCTGTATAATTTTGTACCAGTGGAATGTTGAACCTGTATAAATTTGTACCGGTGTAAAAATGTATCAGTGTAAAGTTGTACCTGTATAAAGTTGTACTGGTATACAGAGTGAGATTTTATCATATACAGTTTCTATCAGATTGTATTTATTTCCATAACAGCAGGATAATCTATGTACCTACATCTTTTGTGCAGGTACTTCTTTGGGTTGAAAATAATGAAAATATACTTCTATTTGCATGATTTGTGATCAAAAATCTCAATCAAGAACTACATCCTGTAGAAATTGATCTTAGAATTGCTCAGTAAATAAAATCATGAAACAGAGTTATCTACCTTAGAGAGTGTTGACAGAAGCCAAGTAATGTATATATCCTCATGAGACGAAGTTTTCAGACTTGGTTTTTATAAGCCTTACCAGCCTTCTTATCAACTAACTTTACTCATATTTCATCTTTTTGATATTTCCTACACACAATTGAATATTATTAATAATTCTGCCTGCTGTATGAATCTGTATCCACACAGGCCTGTTTCTAATATTTCAGCTGTTTCTGATATTTAGGTTGCTTTTGATATTTAAGCTGTTTCTGATAATGAAGCTGTTCTTTATATTGGAGCTGTTTCTGATATTTAAGCTGTTTGTAATATTTCAGCTGTTTCTGATATTTAAGCTGTTTGTAATATTTCAGCTGTTTCAGATATTTAAGCTGTTTCTGATATTTAGGCTTTTTCTGATATTGAAGCTGTTTTGAATATTTAATCTGTTTCTGATATTTCAGCTGTTTCTGATATTTCAGCTGTTTCTGATATTTCAGCTGATATTTCAGCTGTTTCTGATATTTCAGCTGTTTCTAATATTTCAGCTGTTTCTGATATTGAAGCTGTTTCTGATATTTAATGTATTTGGAATTATAAATGTATACTTCTTTGTTTAAAAAGTTCACAGATACTTTATCCAATTGATATTTTGTGCACATGTATGATGTTTTTTTGTTTGTTTTATGTAGATATCTGTACATGTATGTATTCTTTGCAGAACTTAAGATTTACTCTTTGTACGACATATTTCTTTACCCAGGTGACTTTACGGGCATTTTGGCCTCTTCTCTGTTTATCATTGATGCATTTATTGTAATTTTCCATCGAAAGGGAATCTGTAAATTTTCTTATCTTATTGACGTGGATCAGCATTGTGGAAATATTTCCTTGTTTGTATCTGTATTTAATACATGTACATGATATTATAGAAAACTTTACCTATCTAAACTATAGTGTACATATACTACGCCTTTATCAACATACTAATGACTGTTCAGTGGGCTTATGCTATGGATAAGGCCAAAGTTTGAAAAAACTCTACATGAATAAGGTATTTAGTCAATTCATGTTTATCTGTGTAAGTAATGTTAGCTGTACTGATGATGTATCTACTTCACCTGTAAGTAATGTTAGCTGTACTGATGATGTATCTACTTTACGTGTAAGTAATGTTAGCTGTACTGATGATGTATCTACTTTACGTGTAAGTAATGTTAGCTGTACTGATGATGTATGTACTTCACCTGTAAGTAATGTTAGCTGTACTGATGATGTATCTACTTTACGTGTAAGTAATGTTAGCTGTACTGATGATGTATCTACTTTACGTGTAAGTAATGTTAGCTGTACTGATGATGTATCTACTTTACGTGTAAGTAATGTTAGCTGTACTGATGATGTATCTACTTTACGTGTAAGTAATGTTAGCTGTACTGATGATGTATCTACTTTACGTGTAAGTAATGTTAGCTGTACTGATGATGTATCTACTTTACGTGTAAGTAATGTTAGCTGTACTGATGATGTATGTACTTCACCTGTAAGTAATGTTAGCTGTACTGATGATGTATCTACTTTACGTGTAAGTAATGTTAGCTGTACTGATGATGTATCTACTTTACGTGTAAGTAATGTTAGCTGTACTGATGATGTATCTACTTTACGTGTAAGTAATGTTAGCTGTACTGATGATGTATCTACTTTACGTGTAAGTAATGTTAGCTGTACTGATGATGTATCTACTTTACGTGTAAGTAATGTTAGCTGTACTGATGATGTATCTACTTTACGTGTAAGTAATGTTAGCTGTACTGATGATGTATCTACTTTACGTGTAAGTAATGTTAGCTGTACTGATGATGTATCTACTTTACGTGTAAGTAATGTTAGCTGTACTGATGATGTATCTACTTTACGTGTAAGTAATGTTAGCTGTACTGATGATGTATCTACTTTACGTGTAAGTAATGTTAGCTGTACTGATGATGTATGTACTTCACCTGTAAGTAATGTTAGCTGTACTGATGATGTATCTACTTTACGTGTAAGTAATGTTAGCTGTACTGATGATGTATCTACTTTACGTGTAAGTAATGTTAGCTGTACTGATGATGTATCTACTTTACGTGTAAGTAATGTTAGCTGTACTGATGATGTATCTACTTTACGTGTAAGTAATGTTAGCTGTACTGATGATGTATCTACTTTACGTGTAAGTAATGTTAGCTGTACTGATGATGTATCTACTTTACGTGTAAGTAATGTTAGCTGTACTGATGATGTATCTACTTTACGTGTAAGTAATGTTAGCTGTACTGATGATGTATCTACTTTACGTGTAAGTAATGTTAGCTGTACTGATGATGTATCTACTTTACGTGTAAGTAATGTTAGCTGTACTGATGATGTATCTACTTTACGTGTAAGTAATGTTAGCTGTACTGATGATGTATCTACTTTACGTGTAAGTAATGTTAGCTGTACTGATGATGTATCTACTTTACGTGTAAGTAATGTTAGCTGTACTGATGATGTATCTACTTTACGTGTAAGTAATGTTAGCTGTACTGATGATGTATCTACTTTACGTGTAAGTAATGTTAGCTGTACTGATGATGTATCTACTTTACGTGTAAGTAATGTTAGCTGTACTGATGATGTATCTACTTCACCTGTAAGTAATGTTAGCTGTACTGATGTATCTGTGTGTGGATGGAGAAAAGTATGAAAGTGTATAAAGCAAAATAAGATAACTGTGCTTGTTTCTTTGTGTATTTTTTGGGCAAAGTATCTCGTCCATGACATATCCTTTGATCGTCATTGAGACAAAGCGTATATCCAGTAACAGGAGGAGTTACGAGAGACGTTAACATGTCAACCAACCAAGTACAGATTTCACCATGCTTAAATCAGTCTAGGAAGGTTAATCATGATGTGTTTATTTATTGTAAATGTCAGTAACATTAAGTTATTTTATCTAATTTGTGTTAGTTTTGTAACAGCCTTTATCACTTTCTTTATTTACACAGATTTTTACCATAATTATCTGATATGTTAAACTGCCAGAATAAATAAAAGCGTTGAATATACTAGCACTGTGTGATTTGTTTCTGTGAAATATATAAGAAAACATTTGTCTCGTATGATAATTTGGTACTAGACCCATGTTTGGTCAATATTTACCTATACCTTAAAGGTTGATAAAAAACAAGTGAAAATACAACCGCCATCGTAATAATCTCATTGAGAAACATTCTCTTTGTGCTTTATAAGGCTGGATGTGTTGGATTCTCGTTAGTATGCCTGTTGGTTCTGTTAAGTGGCGTTACTTACTCAACTTAACCAAGATGTACATGGCAGATGTCATCAGGAGAGCCTGGTCTTATTCTTTTTATACTTTTTCAGGAGTCCTTGTGTAAACCTTATCTCCAAATTATGCCCAAGTTTCATTGAATCAGAGCTTGGGTTATGATAATGTTGACATGCTTGTATTTCTAAGTTACGGCCATAAACAATTTAACACTTTCAACTTCTCAAAAAGCCCTGATCAAATTTCAATGAAATTTTGCAGGAACCTTCCCTGGCCTACGATGAATTGAAATTGTGAATTATACAGTCCCCGCCTACAAGGGGCCTGAGGGGCGGGCCAAAAGGGGTTAAATTTACTTTGATTTCAAAAGCCTCCTTCTTAAGACTCATATACGGTAGAATCAAATACTCTTCATGAATGGAAGCATTTTTACCAAAAGTGTGAATTTCATGGCCCCTGGGTCTCACATATCCCCCATCGGGAGGGGTAAAGTTTATTTTTGATCTTAATTTGTTTTATTTCCATTGAAAATATTTCAAACTTCCTTAGAATTATGAGTGAAGGTTGACGACTTGATGGTATGCCCATTTTGATCCTGACTGACCCCCCCAGGGACTGAAGGGTGGGGCCAAAAGGGGTAAAATTGACTTAAATTTCAAAAAAGACCCAGATATGGTATAATCAAATGCTCTTTATGAATGGAAGCATCTTAAGGTGCTTTTAATTACCAAAATGATTCCTGGGGAGGAATATATTTTTAGACTTTACTGTAATTTTCTTACAAAAATAGTATTTTTGAGCACATGTTGGTTATTTCCCACTGGCAATAACTTAATAATTAAGAGTTATCAGTATAGGATGACAGTTTTGATGGTATGCATGCATTGAGACTGGTTTGCTATATTCAGTGTCACAATTTCTATTTCATGACACTTGATAACTATCCTTTAACATTTATATCCAATATTGCTTATCTCAGGTGACTGTCAAGGCCCCTAGAAAAAGTTTATTGAAGTTAAGGAGAGTTTTCCTGAGGGCACGTTTCTGTGGTAAACCATTCCATAAAATAGTGCAGAGAATGGAGTAGTAAATTTCTTCAATGTGGTATAGGTACAAGATCTTTTGATAGTGTATGTACATGTTTCGCTCACCTGGCTGGTTTGTTCCTAGGATAAGGCTGAAAAAGTTTGCAAAGAAATGACCTTGACCTATATTCAGGGTCACAGGGGTCAGATCTGTTGAAACCTTTAAACAAATTTTTCTCATGAACTAAGAGCCCAGAGGCATGATATTTGGCTAGTATGTTCAAGCCCGACAAAGTTTATGAAAAGAAATGGACTCCACTTATATTCAAGGTCACAAGGGTAAGATTTGCTGGTATATATATACCAGGTGATCGATGCAGGCCCATCTGGACTCTTGTATCAGGCAAGTATTATCAAAGTTGTTATATACAAATGGGTAAAATGTTGCCAGTTTTGTGGACAGAATCAAACTACTCCAACCAGCTATGTTTCCAACAAAAATGGAGAAACAAATGTCCATTTCGTAAAAATAATGCTTGAAGCATAAAACTTTCCACAATACTGGAAAAATATGGACTTCCAAAAAGCCATGAGCGCCACCAACAGTACAAAGTTTGCCTTTCATTATATGCTGCAAAACCTCAAAATAGCATTCGGATGCATTTTCATCAGAATCTATGTCGTAGCAAAAATAAAACAAGGCTTGTTTGCTGCTATTTAGTTTATTCCCCTGTCAGTCATGTATAACGCAAAACATATAAGAAAAACCCCTTCAACTACGTGGTCGTGTCGAGTATACATATATAAACGTCTACCATAGGGACTCCGGAGGATGCGTCCGCGGTGGTCCGTGGCCGTATGCGCCGAATGAGCTCTCTCACTCTTGCACGATATTCTCACCTCTCACACAACGTACCTGGACACGTAAACAGGAAACTTCCAAATATGGACAGACACTACCGAACAGGTAACACAACAATATAAGGACATACACATCGACGTACGGACAGTGATGAATTCATGTTATACAGGACCCTTACAATAGACAGTTAAAGTCCACGTGTACTTTTACAACACATGACTACCGTAGAGTATAGACATTATATATAATTAGTTAACTATACAATTACCTAGTTGTATTACAATTGTACCCTGTGACATCTATATCCATTATACTAGAAGCTTAACATCAGATTTGACATAAAAAAGTCTTCGGTACAAATAAAAAAACATATTCCTTCCTACTCCAGGAATTAATAGGTAACCCTAACAACAACCAGTAAACCCAATAGCTGTACTCCAGCACAGTTATAAAGGAGTTTGCTGATGCCTTTCAACACGAAGAAACAAAGCTGACAACGCTATAATGTTAACTATATACTTTATAACTTTGTCTCTGTACTAATGTATGCTTTGTTAAGAATGTAAATTAAGACCATTTTGAGATTTACATAATTAAATATGTAAGTTTACATAAATGAAATTACCGTTTTGATCAAGGTCACAATTAAGATGGTACAATGTAAGATACCTAGGTGAAAATTATTATTATTATTATTACATTCTTAACGGCCAGTCAACACATAAAATGCCATTGGGGCCATCAAACGGTAAAACGCACATTGATCCAAGAAGAAATAACATTAAACAAACCAAAATGTAAAAGACAAGGTTAAGATATCTTGGTTATATTCTGAATAACTAAGAAATCTAGGTTATATTATTTGTCAATAGGGATGTTGGGATGGAGGGATGTCAAATTCATTAAAATGTCCTTGTTCAACTTTTAAGACTAAAAGATTCAAATGTTTTAAAATTACTTCTCCTTAGAAACGAGGAGTTAAGAGATAAAAATATCTGTGCTTGTTCAAAATTTTGATCCTCTTTTGGAACGGTCGTTTTATCAGAGATATGTTCGCAGGTATTTGCAGGTATGTCGCCTCAATTGAAAGCTTCGCTTGTCGGGCGGCAACTTCTATCTTCTTGTTGATGTACTCGATGGGAACTTAGTTTGATGTTCCACGAATTGATTACGCGGTTGGAGAATGTATTTTTGCAGGTATTGAGCCGAAACGGTCTTTTGCACAGTTTGTTCCTGTTCCCTCTCGTGGCTGTGTATCCTGGTCGTACAGACATACATCCTGAATCTATTTGATCAATATTATTAATAATTTTAAACGGCTGAATCAGGTCAGCACGTTTCCGCCTATACTCCAGCGTTGGGAGACCTAACGTCCTCAGTCTCTCACCATAGGACAGGAATCTCAGGGTTGGGACACGCTTCTCCAGTAGGGGTTTGTCCTTAATGACGGCCGGTGACCAAATTGGGATAGCGTACTCCAAATTGGGTCTCACTAAAGTTATAAAGAGGGTGGTAAATAACTGTAGGTCCATATAAGTAAATGTCCGGAAAATAACTCCCATGATTTCATTTGCCTTTTTGGCCACATAGATGGTTTGGTCCGAAAATTGGATTTTGTCGTCTACAACCACTCCCATGTCAGTCTCCTTATCTATTTAGTGGACTGGAGTTTCATTTGTGTTGTTTTTGACGATATACTTCGAGATTTTGTTGTTGTTCCCAATTTGCATGTGTTTACATTTGTTGAGATTAAGCTTCATTGACCACTTATTTGTTCAATTTAGAATTTGTTTACATTATCTTTTAGGACCCTCCTATCTTCTTGAGTTTGCGTTTTCGAGTACAATTTAGTATCATCCGCAAACATTTTGACCAAACAGGATATGGTTTCAGGAATGTCATTGACATAGATTAAAAACAGGATTGAACCGAGGACGCTCCCTTGTTGTACCCCACAGGTGACTGGTATTCTGTAAGAGAAGTGGCTATTGATAATTTCCCTCTGTTCCATTACTGTTAGAAAATCCTTGATCCAGTCTTGGACTTTGCCTTTGGTACCGTATTTTTCTAGCTTATATAATGGTAGCTTGTGACTGACCTTGTCGATCGCCTTGCTGAAATCCAGATAAATAACGTCGGTATTAAACCCTTCCTCCATTGCTCTTATCCAATCTTCTAGGGATTCTAGTAGTTGTGTAATACATGAACGACCCTTCACCCCTAATAATACGCTGTAACACTTTGCATGACACGTAAGTGAGATCTAAGTTTGTTTCTTCTTTTTAATTTTCTCTTTCACTGAAGAAAGGCTTGTTGGTCCTGCCATTGCAAGGTTTACCCATTGGAATATGACTTGTGATATCATTTTCTAGAAGCTTGCTTGAGGCATTCCAGGCTACCGACATATCTAATGCGGATAATTGTCGCTGGTCAATATTTTGCAGGTTTTCACTAATTGTGTCGTAGTCCCCGTTATGAAAGTTTTGTTTTGTTGTTTTCTACACTGACGGGTTGTGTGTAAGCCACAAAATCAAACGTCAAGACAACGTGATCACTTTTGCCGAGACTCGCATTCTCTGCACCTTGTTGGTTCCTCTATGGTTCCATCGTGTATGGATCTGCTAGACCTTCATATTTACAGTTATTAGACACTGTTAATCACCATGGTCTCAGGTTCGCTCTCGGAGCTTTTAAGACCACACCTACAACAAGCCTCTATGTAGAGGCTAACTAACCATCACTATATAGCCGTTGAAATAAATTAGCTTTGCAATACACCTTTCAGCTAAGGTCAAATCCTACTTTTTCCCCCTGTATTTGATCCAAAATATAAAACCTTATTTGAGGGCAAACCAAAAACCATTTGGTACTCGAATTTCCGCTTTTTGACAAAACACAAATATTGATGTTAACCAAGGCTCATGAATTCACCTTAAATTGACTTTTCACTTATGAAATTATTAAATCAGACAGACAGTTACACCTTTCGTTCATCCTTCTCGAAATTGCAGTTAAAATATGAAACATTTCTACATTTATATACTAATGATTCAAAGGATAATGATAAGGTTGCTGCAGCCATGGTTACACAAGCTGAAACCTATAAATGCCGGCCACCGAACAACGCCTCAATATTCTCGGCAGAAGCGTGAGCTATCTACCTTGCCCTTGAATATATATTTAAGAAACAAATCAATGAGAGCCGTTATCCATTCAGTCTCTCTTTCTGTTCTACAAAGTCTTAGCAATATGTAACAGGGTGTACTCAATGTACTCAATGCACTAAGCTATTTATGTTTACATACATAATATCTGTCCTGTGCTCGTGTCATAACTAGTACGAAGTTTGTATGAAGAGTGTATGTTGCACGGGTATTTACGTACTCACGCCACCCTGCACACATACCAAAGCCCTGTTCACGTCCACTACCAGTCACTTTCCATCTGACTGCTGGACGATCAAGATCATGATCAAGACTCTTAGAGACAGCTGTGACACGTACCTCATGGGTCTCTGGTAAGTCTTAGGAAATAATCAAATATTCCAAACCAATTTATATTGTCGCGACAGTTAAATGTATATCATGTGTTCCTACAACGAAAGTAAAAGTAAGTTCCTTAGTTTCGTATTTATTATGTTGTAGGTTTTCTTAATTATTGATTAAATGGAAGTACCAAACTTTTGAGTCGTCTCATCACTAAAGAGCTGAGGGGTTACAAATATAAATATCGATTTTTTTTACCTTAATACTATATCATGAACTTGCCTTTTGCTTTTTGCTGGGTTCCTGGGCCCATGGGAATACCAGGCTATGAAAAAAGCAGATCGTGCCACAAAGGAAGCTTTATCGCTAACACCTGTTGTTTTTAAACTTCATTTTACCGATTTTAAACCATTTATTAAACAAATTTTAAAAGCTCAGTGGCAGGAGGAATGGAATACCTATACCAAAAACAAATTGCACTCCGTTAAACCTGTTATCGGTGAATGGTCTCCAGGCTATAGAGACAACCACCGAGACGAAGTTGTCCTTGCACGTCTTCGGATGGGTCATACATACCCCGGAGGGGACATCAACAGCGACCATGAGCTTGTCATGATGTCCTTTCGCTTACACCTAAGAAGATGAGAAGAAACAGGGCCACGCCAGAATTAAGTTTGATCTGAAGAAATTGAAAGACTCCGACGTGGCACAAGTCTTCGAGGCCAAGATTGGAGGACAATTCGCCAGACTTCTGCTACTTGACGCTGACGGCACAGACACAGACACCTTCATTGACACATTCAACACTTCAGTGACTGAGACAGCCAATGCAGTTCTCGGCAAGAAGCGGACTACCAAGAAGCCTTGGGTCACACCAGACTTACTGAAGCTGTGTGACGAAAAGAGAGACCTCAAGCAGACCAAGTATGAAAGTGATGAGGGAGCAGACAAGTAAAGGCAACATGAGCATGCTCAAGGCAAAGGAAGACTGGATTACTGATCAGTGTAACGACATTGAACGGAACCTTGAAGCAAACAACGCCAAAAAGGCCTACCGAGTAGTGAAGGACTTCACCAGCAACGGGAAGTGTCTGACCGAGTCTAAAGACATCTTGAACAGGTGGACAGAGTACACCGCAGATCTATACTCAAACCGCGCAACAGGCGACACAGAGAAGCTCAACACCCCTCTGACAACAGACACAGACAGCTTCCCCATACTCAGAGAAGAAGTGGAGGAAGCAGGTAAGTCACCGAAGAAAGGAAAATCAGCAGGCATTGATAACATCCCAGGAGAACTAGTGCATGCAGGGGGTGAGGCCATGATCGATGCGCTACATGCAATCTGCCAGAAAATCTGGGAGACAGGAGAGTGGCCAACACAATGGACCCAGTCTTTAATGATCACCCTATCCACGAATGGCAACGTACAACAGTGCACTAACTACCGCACCATCAGCCAGATATGTCATCCTAGCAAAGTGATGCTCAGGATCATATTGAATAGGCGAAGACCCCAGGCTGAAGAAATTATAGCTGAAGAGCAGGCAGGATTCAGGGCAGGACGCAGCACAACTGAGCAGATCTTCAACCTCAGGATTCTGTGCGAGAGATACCTTCAACACCAACAAGAACTCTACACGTATTTGTAGACTTCAAGAAGGCATTCGACAGAGTGTGGCATACGGCACTCTGGGCGACCATGAACTACTTCATCAACGCTAACATCATCCGCGTCATACAGAACCTATACGACAAAACAAGCAGTGCCGTTTACCTCAACGGGGACATTGGAGACTGGTTCCGAACCACAGTTGGAGTGAGACAAGGATGTTTGCTCTCGCCGACACTCTTCAATGTTTTCCTTCAGAGAATTATGACAGATGCACTTAAAGACCACCAAGGAACAGTCAGCATCGGTGGCAGAACAATCAAAAACCTGCGTTTTGCTGATGATATAGACGGACTCGCAGGCTCAGAACAAGAACTGGAGAACCTGGTCAGGCAACTAGAAAGATCATCCACAGCTTACGGCATGGAAACAAAACAAAACTGATGACAAATAGTGACCATGGAATCCAAACTGACATCACTGCCAACGGCGAAAAGCTTGAAACCGTGAAGAAATTCCAATACCTTGGAGCATTAGTTTCAGATGAGGGGTCCAAGCCTGAAGTACTAGCCAGAGTTGCAATGACAGCTGCAACACAAGCTTAGTTGAACATCATCTGGAAGGACAAGGCAATCAAGTTCAGCTCAAAGATAAGACTCATGCATTCCATTGTCCACTCATTTTTCATGGACCCTGACAGCAGAATTAGAGAAGAGGATTCAGGCCTCAGAAATGAGATGCTTCAGATGACTACTTGGCATCTCCTACTAAGACCAAATAACCAATGAGGAAGTCAAAAACAGAATAAGGCAAACCATTGGTCCCTATGAAGATCTTCTCACCACAACCAAGAGGCGCAAACTAAAATGGTTCGACCTCGTAACAAGAGGAGAGAGGCTTGCCAAGACAGTGCTCCAGGGAACAGTCAGAGGAGGAAGAGAGAGAGGAAGACAGAAGAAGAGATGGGAAGACAATATCACAGAATGGACAAGATTGAAGCTGAGAGGGGCGGTCAAACGTACGGAGGACAGGGAAGGATGGAGAGGACTGGTCAACAGGTCATCTGTAGCGCCCCAACGGCATCCGCCACGTGGAAGATAGATAGATACATACCTTACACATTCATATATGTTGAAAGGCGAAGATAATCCTTGGTGCATAGGGTGTGATGAGTAATTCACCGTTTAACTCTTTTTATTGGACTGCATTGATCTTCTGTCTACTCGAGAATGTTTTTATCGTAACATTACATGTCTAAAATCCCTTTTTGAAACTGTTGAGATTTTTAAAATTCTACATTACCTGAAAGATGTCGGTCTCTATAATAGACTATGACGTAGCTTTTCAACATTTGTCTTTCACCTTTTGGTTTGTTTAATTTTTTTGCTTTTGGATCACTGTGTGTTTTACCGTTTGATGGCCCTAATGACCTTTTATGTGTTGACAGGCCGTTAAGAATGTAATAATAATAATATATCAAAATGTTAAGTCAATGAATGTTATAGCCAATTCTTCCCTAATTAGTCGGGCCTCTTACAAGGCGAATTTTTAACGCCGATAATGTTCTCCTTATATGTGAATGACTTTGAAATTAATTTCATAAGTAATAACTGTCCTAGAATTGAATTACAAATGATCAGTGTTTTTATTTTAATGTATGAGGACGATGTGGTCTTATTTGCCGAAAATCTAGAAGGATTGCAGTCAATGTTGGATAATCTAAGTGTGTACAACAAAAAATGGAATTTGAAAGTAAATACAGAAAAAACCAATACAGTAGTATTTGAGAAATGCTTGAACTTTGAAAAACAATGAAAGGTGAACTTATGATAACAACTCTAAATCGTCCACGGATTTAAATATCTAGGTATTCTATTGAAATACAACGGTAAATTCGCAAATACTCAGAAACATTTAGCATAACAAGGTAGAAAAGCATTGTATTCAATAATGTCCTCATTAGGAAATTACTCTTTAAATCCAGAAACGCTATGTTCTGTTTTTGATACATATATTAGTAGTATTCTTTGTTACGGAGCAGAAATATGAGGTTTCAATAAGTCTTATGATATAGAAATGTACATTTGACATTCTGTAAGAAAATTCTAGTAGTAACAAAAAGTACAAGTAATGATTAAGTGTATAATGAATTAGGGAGATTACCATTATTAGTTACTAGAAAATTCAGAATTTTTAAATATTGGTCGAAATAAAGAGTACAGAAAATTGCATCTTGAAAGCATGTTATGACGAACGTGTGAGTGAAAATGATGTTTGGATGAGTAATATATATGAGTTGTCAATATTAGGTCTGGAGTATTTATTCGAAAATGATCTTCCTGCTAGTGTTGCATGTAATAAAATAAAACAGAGGTTATTAGATGTGTAGACCGTTGGTGGTTTCAATAACAACCAACGTCTTGTTGTAGTAAATGATTAAATATATCACGGTAAAACCTGCAATATACAGAAATTAGGTATAGACGACGCATATATTTCACATGTATAATTACACACGACGTAACAATAACACGCGAATATACACTTACCAGGGCACAGACATACATGAAGATGTGACTTTGACGTGACCTCCTCAGTGTCCAGGAGGGCAATGACTGGTGAGTGCTGGGTTGGGGACGTGACAGGGCTCCGGTGGCACTCGTGCAAAATTTTACCACATACGTCAAAGTGTTTTCAATATAATCAAACTTTAGTGTGTAAATGATATCAAGGAACTTTGTAATTTGGGAAAATATTTGTCTTTTGTTACAAAAAATTGTATGTATTATATATGTTTATGTATATGTACAACTTTTGTGCCTATGAGTCGTAAGGCACGCGGCTAATAATGAATAAAAAAAGGATTACCTTATTCACAGAGCAGGTGATTGTAGTTTACAGACGATGTCACTGTTACGCATACCTGTCTAGGTCATGTTGTACGCGTGAGAAGTTTTCGTAGTACGGGGTACTACAGTCGGTACACATTCTTTTGTATAGGTGAAAGTCACAGAGGTTGACGCTCTTCTTTTACTATTAGTACGCGCGCAAGGTCATTGGGGCAATAATCATGTACCCGGCATTATAGGCCGGTATGTGACGATTAGTGGACTACGGCAATTCATTCGGTAATTTTAATAAAAGGAGGGCATACGCGTACAAATAGTTCGAACTGTTATCTTATCATATTTTCTTGTATACATCTTGCAGATGTGGATACCACAAATAGCAGAATTTTACCTCTCGTCAGTGATTTAAAGAGGATAGTTACGGCATCTAAGGCTGTTAACACCCAGAAGTGTTATGATCATGGGTTCATACACTGGTGCTCTTGGGCTAAATCTATCAATTGTAAGGTTCTGCCAGCTTCAGAGGAACATGTTATGCCTTATACTTAGTGTCTATTATTCAGACTAGTAGTAGCGTTGCTAAGTTAGACCAGGCTATCTATTCTATAGGTTGGGCCCATCAACTGGCAGGGATCCCGAATCCTTGTTCTTCGGAAATTATCAAAATGATAAGGGCAGGGGGATCAGGATTGTTAGGATCAAACCATCAAACCATAACTCCTGATATTTTACAACAGTTGGTGACATATCCTACTGAAGACTCGCGTTCCCTTATAGACCTTATATTAGTTTGCATGTGTTTAGTCGGATTTGTCGGTTTACTTAGATTTGCTGAACTAGTTAATATTAAGGGATCGGACATTACTTTCGCTGATCATTTTATGACAATCAGAATTCCTTGGAGTAAGACGGATGTAGTAGGTGCAGGATCGGAAGTAGTCATCGCTAGGACTTTTACGACTTTATGTCCGGTTTCCATGCTTAAACGATATTTGTACTGTGCCAATATCTCCAATGTTTCTACAGATTATATTTTCTGGCAAATATCGTTTTGTAAAAGTTCGAATTCGTTCCAGCTTCGTAATTCGGGCCCCTTTCGTATACTAGAGCTAGGGAGCTTCTTTTAGAATGCTTGCCTTATTAGGGTTGGATAGTAAGAAATTCGGCCTCTACAGTCTGAGCTCTGGTGGAGCTACTGCGGCAGCTAACTCTGGAACTGCTATCGGTGTCTTCAAGAAACATGGTCGTTGGAAGTCCGAGATGGCGCAGTCTCCAAAAACAGGAAAAACAAAAAAGGATATTAAGGTTCTGATGATACAGCGAAAAAAACTTTCGTGAAATAAAAGTTTTCGGGACTCAAAATTGATAAATTTATATCTTCATTTTATTCAAGGAGTCAGGTACGCACACGCAGGTTCCTGTTCATTCATGTTCGGTCTTGTTTTTTGACTCGAATAAAGGAACATTCAGTACATGTCTTGGAATCTCTCGGTACGTTCGTGTGGTACCCTGGAACGGTTGTTTACGTGTGGAAATACGCGAATGGCGGTCGAATAAACCCAGCAAGACCGGGGTGAGTTTGACTCTTTCGAGATGGTTGTTTTTGTGAACACACTGAAGAAATAGATAGTGCATTGAAAGGAAAGGAGGAAACATTGATAAAAAATGTCATTTCTGTGGTAATGTTTTTGCTGCCGTCTCTAATGGCTTCGATAAACCGTAATCACAAGAATTGACGCCGACACAGAAAGACTTGTTGACCAATATTCACAACAATGAAAAGTGATGTATACAATTCCTCCAAAGCTATATGTAATAGAATTTTCAAAACAAAATGTAATTTCGAATATAATTTGGATAATCTAAATGAAAAAAGATAGAATTACTCTTCGTGAATTTCGTACTACTAACCATAAGAATATTGTTGAAACCGGAAGATGGCGCGGTATTGAGTACGAAGAAAGGAAATGTCCATATTGCGATCTAAGGGATGTTGGTGATGAATTTCATTAACTACTCCAATGTCCTTTTTTCTTTAATAACAGAGTTTTATACATTGATAAATACTTCTGGTTCAGGCCTAACACTATCAAGTTTAATAAATTAATAAATATTACTGATGTTAAAACATTAAAGAAACTGTGTACTTTTATAAAAATGATTAATACCATTATTTGTCCTCCCTAATGTACTAGCCTACCTTTTGTACTTTACTAGACAATAGACATCACTTGTGTCATATTAACAGCATTATTAACAAAATATCGTTTATTGACACTACTCTGGTTGTAAATATGTTTCTCTGTACAATTTATTTTGTGAAAGAGAATAAATTGAAATTGAATATCAAAGTAGACTGACTTTTGTTGTCGACGGAGTGCTAATCCAGTGCATCCAACTGTAAATGATGTGTTGGAGTTCTTTGTCGAGCTAGGTGAAGCTCAGATGAGCCATTAACACTGCTCGTTCAGCCCTATCAGTTGTGTTATTATTACCTGGAAATGTAATACTGGGGACTCATCCACTCATCTGCAGATTTTTAAAGATATTTTGAAGTATGGGATGTGGATGTGGTGTTTACATACTTTAAAAGGTTATATTACTAGAGCAGCTTTCTCTGAAGGACCTCACATTGAAGTTGGTGCCTTGCTTACTGGACAGAGGTGGCAGTTCATACATATAACACGGAAAAGTCCTCTGATGTGGTGTCATTTCACATAACAAAAAACATTAAAAAATATCGAGGCCAACAGTGAAAAATCCGGTAATTCATTTACCAGCTCTTAAAGGCCAGAGAAAAGTGTATGTAATGACAACATTGCTGCTTTACTTTGAACGGAATGTTGCTCATTCCAAATCAGATAAAAAGCTATTATAGCAAGATGGGTGAAAGAGACACTTCGCCGAGCAGGCATTAATAGGAAAGTCTTTACTGCTCACATCACTAGGGCAGCATCTGCAAGTACAACTTTGAGGAATTCTGTGCCACCGGACATCATCATTGCTACAGCAGGCTGGAAAAGACTTTTAATAAATTCTACAAAAAACCATTGGGGTCTGAACATCCTGGCAGTAACAGGTACGCGAAATCTGTTGTGAAAATACAGAATACAGGAAATTGCAGAAAGAGTTATTTTTCTAGTGTTTTTCCGCATGTGACATTATTGACGTAAATTTGTCTTTTTGATGTTTATCATTTTAAAGTGAATACTTGAACGTTATGTACCATTATGAAATATAATATTACACAGTGTGCTTCGGTACATAGGATGTGATGAGCCATTCACCGATAAAAATGTTTATTGGACTGCATTGACCTTCTGTCTACTCGAGAATATTTTTATCGTAACATTACATGTCTAAAATCCCTTTTTGAAACAGTTAAGATTTGTAAAATTCTACTTTACCTGAAAGATGTTGGTCTATATAATAGACTATGACTTTTATGGCATTTTAATCTTTTGTGTTAACATACCCATTTAAGATCTTTAACTGATGACCTTTCATGTACTGATGGGCCGTTAAGAATGTAATCATAACAAGATGCCGCAAAGCGTGGCATTATCCCCCGCGCACAGGTGTTGGTATGGAACCCAAATATGCGATATATAGCACTGTAACAATTTGAGACTTCACACAATTATGTATCAGTACTTTGCACGTGAAGGTCTATTGAAGTGAAAACACCTGTAGAAAAAAATAAACTCACATCTCTTCAACTTCAACATTATAGATATATATATAGAGATATAATTGAAAATATAGAATCAACACAACAAATGTGTTTCAGTAACGTTTTCAGGCATAAAAGCTATCTTCAGGCAACGAAAGATTTACTATGTAAGAGATGTAAAACATGTAATAATAATGATAACGATCACACTCTGAGGGGCCACTGCCTTGAAGCTGTAGCTCAGAAAAGCCTTCTTTTGAGGTTTTTAACTATATTTTTGCAAAAACTGAAAAAATATAATTAAAAAAAATAAAATAAAAAAAGTTGTTAATAGCAAAAAGTTCAACTATGGCACTAAGTGTATATGTGCAGAAAGTTTTGTGAAGTTGAGTGGAACAGTTTGGAAGATATAGCCTGGAAAAGCCTCTTTTGTGTTATCTGACTGTTTCCATGGAAACAGAAAAAATGTAAAAAGTGAAATGTCGACAGTAGCAACAGGCACAACTACGGCAATGACTCAATATATACAGAAAGTTTTGTGAAGTTGAATTGAACGGTTTCGAAGTTATAGCCCTGAAAAACCCTCTTGGTGTTTTCTGACTATGTTTCCATGGTAACAGAAAAAAAATATAAAAAGTGAAATGTCGACATTAGTAAAAAGGCACATCTAGGGCACCAACTTGATATATATAGGAAGTTTTGTGAAGTTGAGTTAAACGGTTTCGAATTTATAGCCCGGAAAAGCACTTGGACGGACGGACGGAGCCCAATTTGATAACCCCCGCAAATGCGTTTCGCGGGGGATAATAATAACATACATCAATCAAATGTTCTAGTCTTAACTTTTGTTGTGAACCAGTTTTCAGTTTCAATATTATATGGTTACTATGAAACAAATCGTCAAACTCACTGATTTCAGCGTGTCTGGAGTGTATTCACAACCCTGCAAAATAACTCAACAAAACGTCCTATCAACATCAATCAAGTGGTCTATTAGTGCCTTTTTTATTCTTCTCGGCGGCTTAATACCAGCTCGCATTGTCTAGAAGAACGGACACTGCGATGAATTAATCACAAAAACTCGAAAGAGATCTGTTACCACTCGAAACAATACTTAAATCGTGTATAGAGTAACAATGGTTTTGTTAATTAAGGTAAAGTTTATTTTTGACATTAGCCTTACTCGTAAAAGCAAAACTCACGTTTAGATAGAAGTTAGTGAACCAGGTTTTAAGATATTTTGGGAATGCTCCCACTCTGAGCCTGTTTCATAATATTTGTAATAGATATCTTTAGGATGTAATATACCTAGTATACAATGATAATATATCCAATCAATCATCCGGGACTCAACCAAAAGTCGTTGTAAAAGGTTATTAAGTGACCAACAAGACAGCAATGTCCAAAGACGTTTCGAGTTTATTTATTTCTCACAGAGACTGATGTGCATTTTCACCGTGTACATCTGTCAGTGTGTGTTTCGATTGGGAACACTACTAGGGGAGGGATTTATTGGATACAGAGGTCACACTCTACAATGGGATAGAACTATTTCTTTTAGAGGTCACTCCCTACAACAGGAAGAGTGTATTTGTTATAGAGGTCACAAATGAAAATGCCACAACGCCATTGACGAAACCCGATGACGGCCGCAAGCTTTCTGTTATAGTTCTGCAGTGGTTAATTATGTACACAAAATAACCGTGTATAACCTTTACAATACGATAAAATGTTCTACCAATATACGGGCCTTGTTCAATGAACCATTGGATAGCACACCATTCTCCAGACCAAATTACAAGAAGCCGGTAAACATGGTCGTTACCTGTCGTGTGTTTCTTTACTGGGTATTTCTTCTGTCTGGAACTAAATGTAAGTATACTATCATGAAATATACCTCATGTTTGATTTCATGATATATTCATATATATCTATGTATATATGTAATCTTGCAAGTAATATCGACGGTATAGTCCAATAGTGGTACCTGATCCTTACAAACAAATGTTCGTTTGGTGTGTATAACTGGAATAGATATATGATCCATGAAGTAATGGCAAAAATACGGATAAATGTATTGTCAAATTTTCGAGGCAACCTTTCCCTTCATTATCGTACATCTTCATTGATCATAAATATGTATTACAAAGCTTAACCTGCAGTTCATGGTGCAGGAAGATGCTAAAATCGTTAACACTATTGACAAGTAAAGCATAAACACTTCCATACGAAATCTTCAGACGGAATAGGATTAGTTTGGTCACAACCAGGGGCGTAGCGTCCATAGAATGAAAAAGCCCCGGCTTACACATAAAAAATCCGTGCATAGGGTATGTCGGACCATATTACAAAACTAAGGTTAAAAATAAATATATTAAATAGAAAATTGTTTAATAACTAGGCGTAGTGCAATGCTTTTTCCGGAACTTTATACACGCCATACTATTCTGCTTCTTACTATCATTTCAACGTGTCCGATTTTAATGTTGTTAATGTGCAAATTCAAAATGAAGACAAGTTTTTAAAACAAAATAAAGTCAAATCGAGTGACCACACTAAAAGTGACACAACAAAGACCGAAGGTACATATAACCAAGATACGGAAATTATCATGGACATTTTCGCGAATCAAAAGAGCAGAAAGTTAGCTTTTATTTAATCAGGAGTTGAAGTTTGTTGTTAAATAAATTTAAAAAACTGTCTCAGAAAACGATTAAAAACATCTTTGAAATCATGAAATTCATTTTCCGTCATTTTCTAGGCGGCCCCAGACCCCTCGCCTAGGCTTACACATTTCTACTGAGCTAGCTTTGCCCCTGACAACATACACAATATGGCGTCAGCAGCAATACTTTAATGTTTGTCATAGAAATGGTAGATATCTATGAAAACGTTTATGATAATCTATTCAATTATAGTTTTAATGCTTCATAAAAATGTTCCCGATCCCTCGGACGCTTCCATCCGGCCCAACAAGAGTGAATAATATAAGATGATAGCTGATGCCCTGCAACACCCGAACATCTCCACACGAAACAACCTTCATCTTATCAGGCAGTAGTTCCAGAACATTAATCAAAACATCACAAATTCCATTACTAGCTTATTATCTATGTAAGGTACCAATTGTCATGTCACAGCGTAATTACAACTTACAAGTTTGTCGTCTGCACCGAGACATTCTTACCGCCAATTACTAATTAATCATATATATAAATGCGAAATGCGAAACAAATGTTTTGTCATGGAGTAATTAACATACATATATATCAAAACAGCAAATTCCGCTTGATCATTGCATACGGGGACATCAGGGACATTGCAATCTAACCGTAATAAATATTATATCTACCATGGGAATTGATCGACCAGATGCTACATGCTCGGCCTGTAGTGCTGATCAGATGCTACATACTTGGCCTGTAGTGCTCATCATCACCTTCGTTATGGGAAATCCCACTCTGTTCTTATTCTCTGTTCCTATTACAAGCACACTTACAGCTGTTCCTTACATAACCTATATGCACACTAGAAATAGAGAATTATCTTATGGGTATTTTATGTGAGCCGCTTTGAGAGACTATAACAATATTATTCTCTGTTTTGTGAGGAAACAATGCTATCGGAATACCTCTAGAAATGATTCTCACTACAAAATGAGGAATCCTTGTCTTCAGCAATATATTTTTACGCAACCTCACGCCTATTCACAATTCAATGGAACGCGAAATAGTAGTGTTCAAATAATGTGCATTTATACATTTCAATCATTAAAGAGAAAGCCTAAATTAAAAATCAAATGAATTATCAAATAGGGCCAATTTAGTTAGAAATACATCGGAAGAAAAATATGCAATTACTGAATATATATTATTAGATGTCTTGCTTTAGTGTTTGTAATAAGTGTCATATATACTAAACAAAAAAGAAAGGTAACACTACTTTAATCTATGATTAATTAATTAACCCCTTCATGTACGAATAAAGTAATTGATCAATTCTGATAAAACTGCAGTCATGGTTCATTATAAAACGTTCAGTTGATTTTATTCGACTGTAAAGGAAGTTGGGGTCAATTTCAAAGGTAACACCATTAGTAACGGGTATGGCCACCGTTTGCGAAGTAAACAGCATTGCAGCGTCGTCGCATGGAACTCGTAAACCAGCGGATAATTCGAGGAGAAATGTTGTTCCATTCAGCGATCAAGGCTTCAGCCAGATCCTGCAAGTTTGACGGCTGATTTTGACGTTCTCTCACGCGTCGCCCAAGAACGTCCCAGACATGCTCAATCGGTGACAAATCAGGTGATTTAGATGGCCAATCTAACACCTGTACGTTATTCTGCTACAAGAAAGTTCTGCTGACGCGACTGGTGTGCGCTGGTGCGGTATCCTGTTGAAAAATGGCGCCAACGCCATGGCGCCTTAAGAATGGCAGAACCACTGGTCTTAAAATTTCGTCCCGATATCGAATGCCGGTTAAATTCCCATTTAACACAACAAGCCTGGTACGAGTCCCCCCACAAATACCACCCCAAACCATTACACTTCAGCCGCCAAAGCGGTCCCGTTCTGCGACGCAGCAGTTCGCAAAACGCTCCCCTCATCGCCTCCACACTCTGCGCTTCTGTCACCGTATTGCAGACAAAACCTGGGCTTATCTGAAAACAGAACATTGTTCCATTGTCGTAAGGCTCAACGACGGTGAACACGGGTCCAGTTACGCCTATTATTACGGTGACGTCGCAACAAATTGGGTCCAGTGTAGGGACCTCATCCTGTTGCGGACTGTTTGGCGAGAAACATGACGCCCAAACAATGTCCTTGTAGTCTCTA
This sequence comes from Ylistrum balloti, assembly GCF_031769215.1. Classification (NCBI taxonomy): domain Eukaryota; kingdom Metazoa; phylum Mollusca; class Bivalvia; order Pectinida; family Pectinidae; genus Ylistrum; species Ylistrum balloti. The sequence goes on along the minus strand of NW_026782666.1, from coordinate 12,396 downwards.
CTGCGGTTACGAATCGATTGCGCAAGTGTATCAATCGTATACGACTGTCATCCCTGGCGGTCGTTTTACGGGGTCGGCCGCTTCGGGGACGATGGGATGTTGACCCAGTTTGGTTTAATCTCTCTGTACTTGTGACAGCCGGGGCATAATGATAAAGTTGATAGATAGCAAGATTCGGTGATTTCTAAGTCCTAAGGATCTAAGGAACAGTTGTCAGTTTGAATGTTTATGAAATTCAAGCGAAGATACAAGTTAGTCGCAGAAACCCTCGTGCAGCTCTTTCGCTAATACAGACTTTCACGCTTGAATGATTTTGGTAACCCCCTTGGATTTTGTAATGTAAAACATTACCATTTTCTAATACTACACAAACGTCATTTTGTTTTCACTCATTTACAGGTATTCCCCAAGGAAACATGTTAACCTTTTTTTTTGTTGCGTATATGTCAGAACATATCTTGTTGGAATTAATCATTATTTTGATTTAATTAAGGTGATTAATTTTCTGGAGGACTACCGGCAAATAATTGTACATTGGGATTTGTCAATCCGAGAAAAATATATATTTCCACTAGCCGCAGGACGAAGGGAATATCATCTTTCGAATATTGGCAAAACGTAGTATTAACATGAAAAACATTCATAACTGCTTTGAATTGCTGGCTACCATCACATTGGATATTTGAGTAAGCGAAAAGGTATGAGTTCATTACAGGATTTATTTCATTCTTAAATCGAAAAGCATAATTATATGTTTATCACAAATATATATTTTATGGCTGTCACTCATTCGATCGTCACTAGAATTCATTTTCAGAGAAAATATGTTTAATAAATTGTCTTATTTACATCAATTAAAAGCCTCAAGCAATCTTTCCTCTGTAGAATTTCCCTAATACAGTTTGTATACCAGGTTATCAATGCGGATGATAACCTCGTGTGCAGAGTACACTAATAGTCTGACTAGTATCACATTCTGTCAAAATTTGTGGTAGATCTCCGAGGAAATCGCCGAAGAGGGAAACGTTCGAGGGACCGATCTCAAACATATTCTTTAATCTATGATTTTCAACCTTTCGAAAGTATTGTTACCATACAACAGAGAGATATGCAACATTTCCTTATTCAGAATACTCGTTTTTCACAATTGGTTGTCAATGAAGTGTATTTTCTTTTTGCGTGTTTACCAGTTTTTTTTTTCATTGTTTTGCTACAAAGTTGTAAGGAACATTCTATTTGCAAGGAATACAATATTTTGCTAACATCTACACGATTGTGAGGAATTATCTCATACTTGTGAGGAATACGTTTTCACACTGTTTCATGGTTGTGAGGAATGATATCTCAAACTTGTGGTGAATACAATGTTTTCACACTGCCACTTGGTTGACGGGAGTGATGTCTGATGTTTGTGAGAAATTAAATGTTTTCACATTGCTACGTTATTGCTGGGTGTGACATCTCTTTTTTGTCAATACTATGTTTTCTCATTGCCAAATTGATATGGGGAATGTTATCACATGTTTGTGAGGAATTATTTCACTCTCTAAACGTTTTTGGGGAACAATATCTCATACCTGTTAGGAATACAATACTGTGACGCTGTTGAACGTTTGTGGGGAAGGATATTTCATCATTAGATGGAAAACGTAGTTTCCTCATTTTTACTTTACTGTTTTGCCCGTTAGTTTCTGCTCGAATCTGGAATTCAGTTACCAATATTGCGTCTGCACTGGATATGAAACAACTATATAGACTGAATTTAGTTGATCCGATCAGACTTCTATGCATTCTTCAAGAACTTTCCAAGCATGCCTAGAAAGCTGACAATGGAAATTATTTTATTCTCTGAAATGTGAATTCAATTTATTAATAATATATAAACTTAAATTGCTTAATGATGAAAAGTTAAATACCACGTGTACTGTGTATGTATTTAACTTCAAGAATTAAGTAACGAAAGACAAAATATAGTTATCAAATTAGAGGTTAAATTAAGTATTTCTCCAACACCTAAGAATACATGCTTTTTGTTATCTACATTGTAATTTCACTACATTGCTTTTTCATTATTCGCCCTAATCCGTAGGTAACATGCAAATTGACAAAACCAACAAAATAAAGACGCAATCCTTTATTTCAAAAACTAAGTATGAAACGGTATTACAATGACAAATGGCAACTCAAGAGATGCAAGACAAATATTTCCAATCCACCAAATTATCATCACTTCCTCTAACAAAATGGTGCAGCAACACACGGAGTGGTTTAAACAGAGGGCAACCTATTGGGTTTTTGAAGTAAAAGTTCAATCCCGAAATATCGTATATACTATAGATATAAACTAGAAATCTTGAAGAAATTTGTTAATTCTGAAAGTAACAATTAGGATTTTTATGTTAAGCTACATCTTAGTGAGGAACGATATCTCACACTTGTGAAGAACACAATGTTTCACACTGCTAAGTATTTGTAGAAAATAATATTTCATACTTGTGTAAAATACAATGATTTCACACTGCTAAAAGTTTGTGGGGAACAATTTCTCATACTTGTCAGGAATACAATGTTTTCACACTGCTGAACATTTGTATTAAATGATATATCATACATTCGAGGTTTTTGGCTAAAGTACAAAGGCACAAAGTGAAACTTTACTTTTTTGTGTAAGCGTGATCAACCAACAGACATAGTGTAAGCGTGATCATTTTACGTAATTTGACCAGATCCGTCAATTTACAGGTTTTACAGACATATTGTTGGATTGATAATCTTTTGCAAACAACATCAAGTGGACGATGGAAAATTGCATATGAAACACGTTAATTTTGTGATTTCGTTCAAATTCGCCAGCGATAGGATAAAAGTGTAGGTGTGATCAACACAAACTTTTAACTCGCTCGACACTTTGTCGAAATGTTTGCGGAAACTACACGTGTTTGAATGCTGTCCTTTGGGGAAAAACTAAAGGAATATGTACATCTTCCGTGGGCTATGTCTTATTTTCAAATTCACAAGCTATCATATCAAACTAAGGTCAACTTACCTCCGAGGCGAGCCGCTTCTGGTGAAAGCGTGATTATTACAAGTCACGTGGTTACTCCTCGTGTTATTGACTCAATGAATATTTGATAATCTTGATAACTTTTACAACAGCAAGAAAAGTTACGTTCATTATCTGAATACCTTTGTACTTTTGCAACAAATTATCAAATAGTTATGTATGGTACGCACAGTAGTTCTATCATCATAATTTCACTCAGTATTAATTAGCTATCCATTTAAGATCACTAATGGCCACTTTGAGTTAAAAATACTCTAGTGTAACTAATTTGCTTTTTCAAAATTGTCCTCTTTGCAGTCACATTGTCATCATTTCCACTGAAATTAATATTAAAGATCATACCTTTACTGGAAACATGTGAACCTGAATTTATCCAAGGACAACTGAAATAAGATCAGATGATTTTGTCCTACACTTCATACTATAATAATTATGCACCAGACGACATTGTTTATATGGAAATCAACTTATCCCTATCAAATAAAAGGTCTCTATTTACTCCAAATAAAAGCTCTTAATGGGTACAGGAACTATGTTCACACAAAATCAGATTTGGATACTCAGCCAAATTTGGTAAAATTTGAACTATTTCCCGAATACAGTACCCCTTAGTAAGGAAGGTTTTTACCGACGTTTTACCCCCCTCCATTCCCAGGCTTTGTAGACCTTGCCCAAAGAACCCTACAAGTCAATTGTAACACCAAATAATGAATAGACCATTTTTTTTGTGAATATTTGCCCTTTTCATTTGACAACGTCGTTGAAGCAGCTTCCCCATTGTGGGGGTAATAATTGTACCTGCTGCCAATATTGCATTATAATATACGCTACTAAAAGGTGACTTAATTTGTGTTTTTCGTTCATTTGGTCATTTAATTGTGCAAATGTCCATGTGCATGAAAATGCATGGTCACATCTGTCATCAATTGGTTGATTAAAATGATTTATATATACTGTAATTATATATATATATGTGATAAAATAATTGTTATATATATATATATATATTATATATATCTAATGTGAGCATGTCTTTGAGAAGAGTGAATGATACCTTCAGTGTGGAATTATTATTATCATTACATTCTTAACGGCCCGTCAACACATCAAACGGTAAAACGCACTGCGATCCAAAAAGGAAATAACATTAAACAAACCAAAAGGTAAAACTCTTACTAAATGTTCCATGTTTGATGCATGTCAGCAGCATAGTAGAATCTGGAATCGAGATATGGGGCTTTCACAAAGCACCAGATATAGCGAAACTGTATTCTGGGTTTTCTAAACAAATGTTGAAATAGTACAGGCACTATTCATATATTGAAGTTGGTAGACACGTACGATGTGTAAACAGAAAGTTAAAAATCATACAATTCTGACATGTTTGAAGAAACAAACAAAAGAAAATACTTGCCACGTAATTAAAAGAGCGATTAATGATGAGAGGATATAAACTATCAAAAATGAACTTGGTACATTAGGTTTATCTTACATTTTAAATAGTAATTGTTTTTTTTTTTCATAAGAGTAGAACAAAGATTAAAAATTGTAATACCACGGAAATTTGGAAAAACAAACACATAGAAATGTAACATTACTAGTATAAATCTTGAACTGTTACCAAATGGTAAAAGTGCAGTCAGCATAAATACAATTTTGGTGACAGATGAATAGATGTCTTCCGTAACAGCTGTATACTACCATCTCACTCAAATATACCGGGTCATAACTCTATGTACACTACTGTATTACTGAAATATGCTTTATCAAATGTTTTTTTTTCCTTATATGAAAACTGAATCCAATTTGCAACTAGACAACATATATAACACGCAATCTCTTTCACAGGTGATAACGTGACACTTTCTACATCGACCATATACAGTCCATTCACATTCCTCACCCGATACGGTTACGTGTTCACGCCCACTCCACAACAAAGCTTTATCATCTTCAAGATAAAAGCTTGTCAGGATGCACGCATTGGCCTGTTGGAGTCGGAAGATGATCTGGTTAATATTTACCACGTAACCATAGGATCATGGCACAACCAAAGGGTAGGGATAGGCAGAGGATCCCAATTCATCCTCTTTAAAGACCATTTGATCAACAACATATTGCACTGCGATGAGTACAGGACGTTCTGGATATCCTGGAGGAATAGTGGAGAGGTAACCCTTGGTCGAGGAAATGTTGTTTTTCATGACGTCCTTCTAATGATGAAACAGCAACAATATCAGTATCAGGTACGCTTTATCGGAATCTCGACTGGATGGGGTTCATCAGGAATTTGGGAATTTCCAAGACTGAGTAAGTATTTAATATTCAAAGCTAATGAAGTAGACTACACAAGAAAAATATTATTTTAATTTGCCTATCACCGAGTTTCTACTTAGCCATACGTAATAAAGGAGAGAGGACATATTTACTATCTGTGTTTATTCTGACTGGTCTAAAACGGTAGGATATGATATTACCCTGAGAATGTGGAGAGAATGATTCTTCCTAGAATCGAAAACTGAGATAAACATTCGTCTTTGATAGATATTATAAAAGTATTATATTTACTTATATCTAATAGTCTGGTGTTCTGTTTTGTGTAAAGTGTTTATGCTGGATTTTTCAGATGCGTAGGGAAATGTTTTACAGGAAAATAAACTCGAATTTATGTAAGATGTTGATGCGGAGATATGTGATAATGTAGGACATGCATGGATTTAAATTATTCATTCATGTTGTATATGAAATGGTGTAGGGACTTTTATTGCTGTTTGGTCCTGGCTTTTGTAAGCTGATATTTGTGCAAAAGTATGTCGTTGCATTTGTTGATGTTTCATAAAGTTGCATCTATTTCATTATATGCATGGATGTTTGCGTCAAGTTGGTAAAGTTGTAAGGCGATTGGATGCAGACCATGACACAAGAACTATGTTCCTCCATTCTTCATAGTCTACCTAAATGATGTTGCTTTATATAATTGACGATGACGTACCATTTTAATCTTTTGTGTTAACATACCCATTTAAGATTTTTAACATTTGTCTTTTACCTTTTGGTTTGTTTAATTTTATATCATTTTGGATCGCTGTGTGTTTTAGCGTTTGATGACCCTAATGACATTTTATGTGTTGACGGGCCGTTAAGAATGTAATAATAATAATTGTACTCTAATGTATGAAATTCACCACTAACTAAAGGCGAATGTTTCAGGAGGCGCTAAGCAGTGGCGGGTGTTACCGATGTTCAAGGATTTGAACATGACTACAGGAATCCAGTGGATTGTTGAAGCCAGTAATCAAGGTGCGTGTGCCATCCATTGTCAGCATAATCCTCCGTGTGTCTCCTTCGTCTTCAACGCCGACAAAAGGTCGTGTCAGGGTCACAGTCAGCAATACAATAACGTCACTGAAGGACAGGGGCAAGTGGATGTTGGAAGTAATTATTTCACTAATTATTAATTCAGTCAGTGCATGTAGCAACCCTCTAAGGAATTTCGTTGCGCGAAGTGTAGTGAGCTTGAAGACTATTTCATTTCAGGCTGCTCACCGTTTAAGAAACCATAACGATAGAAAGCTAAAATGCATTGTAGCCAAGCTTGCTAGCAGAAGACATAGGGGCAACTTTTATATCTGTGGCCCCTACTTAGCTGGGAGGAAAAACATCCAGTGTTAACATCCATTATTCACCACAAGTCAATGTTCGATTTAGAATATTGTCACCTATGTTCAAGGAGGCAAGACGACAAGGTATTAATGGGAGATCGAGCGTTGATAAAGTCTGAATCGACGGTAACAGAATTTGATGATGTAATTGAGGATATGATTTAATAGTATTTGAGGAAACAAACATCCATGGATGAACTTAACTAAATCCGATGGGTACTAATAATTTGCAAAACACAAACAAAAACCTGGTATTGTTAATGTTATCTATAAGGAATATTAAACCATGCATTTTTTCGTACTAAATCTACATATGCACAATGTGTAAAACTGTGTGATCTTCTAAAACACTGATCAGTGGATGTGAATATGTATCCCCTGAGGTCATTAATTATTCTCTATGTGAGGCAATTGATAAAATTGAGAATGATATTAAAGATTAATCCAGACAGACCGCTTATCTCAATCTTTTCCAACAGCGAAACCAACATGGACAGCTTTTCATCAAGCTGTATGATTACCATGATTTCGATTTCCCTACTGTTAATTTTTCATTTTTGGAAAGCAACAACCCTGCATCCCCAAGCTATGGGGTTTACCTGTCGCGGTTGATTCGATATTCAAGGGTATGTTCCAATTATCACGATTTACATGCAAGAATTCGTCAATTGGTGAACAAACTCGTAACACAGTGTTTCAAAAGATCCAGGTTAATAGAAATCACGATTTTCGTGTGTCTGATGTTTGTTGGTTTGCCTCTTGGTTCCGTTGTTGTACACCTTGTTTTCTGTTGAGAGTGTGACATCACTAGCTTGGTTTGGTATGTTTAAAAGATCTTACTTATGAAGTTGTTGAAAATTAATCCATTACCCAGTATATTATATTATATTATATAATGTCCTGTACCCTGCACTTTATATTACATAAAGTCTATTACCCAGTGTGTTATATTATATAATGTCCTGTACCCTGTACTTTATATTACATAAAGTCTATTACTGTCAGAATAAATATCTGTGTGATTTTTGTAATCGTAGTGGGTGAGTGTGTGCCGTGTAAACTATATACATGAAGGACATTACGTGAATGGCTTTAGTGACGTGCGCCCTTTAATTGAACTGTGAGGCGTTGTTCCCCTTGGTGAACTCGCATTAAAAAGAAGTACATAAGCGAGATGGGCTTGGACGTCGGGCACGAATTCCAGGTTGGGTTGTTGATGTAAGAGAACGTCTCTGTTATTCATACTACTCAGCGAAAGCACAGCTACCTGGACAAAAAGACCCACGGAAACTATAAATTCATATCATCCTCTGACAATTTGGGGGCTTGTGCGGGATAAAAGTCATTCTGTTTTGGTGATAATATAAAATTGACTGTTTTCGTATATATGTAGGCATACTTGTCAAGTTGATGGTGTTTACATTATGGTAAACATAAGCAACATAGGTTGTCCTAGAAATGTTGTATGCGTATATTAATCGGTGAAGGGCCATGCCCTGTTGGTATGGACAGTGTGTAATGCAATAGGGTTGTTGCAGTGTAGAACCATATTGATGTATATCAGAGTAAGTCGGGTCTTATATTTATAGTTGCTGTTATTCTGCGTCAAGATATGACAGTTCTTTTTTTACAGTATTTACCAGTTACTTAAGGTGTGATATTTTTCTTTAAGTACAAACATGTTTATTAACGTATTGCTAACAACATTTGAATTTTGCCGCCTGTTATTTGGCCTTGTTGTACAAAGTGGGTATCAGTAGCTGTGGGGTTTATTTGTACGATGCCAGGTGGGAATTTTAGCCAATCAGAATTAATTTAGGCCGATCTCAGGGCAGACAGAGAACGTTCACCTGGACGGTAGACGTGATGGAGCAGGGCGCTTTTGGTACATTTATAACTACTTCTGGCTGGTTTTGTTGCCATGGAAATGTTAGTACAAGTTGTATTTTGTTACTATTATTCTGAACAATTAAGTATATTCGAGTGTCAATGCTATTTTTCGCAGTTATTTTATTTTCTTAGCTAGTGAAGCGTGGCCTGAGCTAGTCGCTCGAGCACATGTACCTGTATAGAGTATTAGGCAATTTTACAGAATTGTACAGTAATATTTTCATGTTAAATGGTTCATAAATTGTTTATGAAAGAAGGATAGTTGGTTATACTCAGCTGTCAGAGGGTTTTTTTTGTGTAATATTTGGTATTTTTCCTATGTGAAGTGTAAACTGAGGTCACGTGTATAACTTTCACTATCGGCCCTAACCGGCAGCTCTCGGTAAAATGTAAACAAATCTGTGAACAGATAGTACACAAATAGTTTTGGTATGGAAATGCTCCGTGTTGATGGTGTGATGGGGTAAACAACTAGATGGGGACCTGACCAGGACGGCTGGGCATGACTGACGCTGAGTCCACACCAGTTCAGCGTACAGGAGAACATGGGCGAACGACCTGAACTTTATCAGTCACTTGGGCGACGTCTATAGCTGACCACACGGACCATCCCTCTACGGCTCTGGGACAGCGGCACATCAACGTAGATGGCGATACACCCGAGGTTCACGCACCGGGACTCACTCATTTGTGAATGGTGGTAATAATTCAGTGGCTTCCAATATGTGACAATCGTGTGATTGGTATTTGAACTGTGTACTGGATTGGTATTTGAACTGTGTACTGGAACTGTGAACTTTAACTGTTATGGAACTTTCAGTGTAATTGTATAGCCGGTAGTAATATACTCACAGTGAATAGGATAGAATAGTAGGAAGTCAATTAGTGTTACTTAACCTATATTTATTGGATAAATGTGCTATAGCAGACGTAGTGAATCAGTAATGCCAGATAATTTATGGCAATGGTCATTCTAGTCATATCTTTAATTGTTGGGTAACCTCTGTGGCCAATATTGTTATTTTTACGCTGGTTTGAGGTGAGATCTTGGCACATAAAATGGAATATTCTGTAAAACTGTGTATTTTTTCCTTGTTGTATTTTTGTATATAAATTTGTTATTCTAAAGGAGGAGTGCCAATTTGGGCCTTCTGGCAGCCATGACCGATATTTTTTATTTCTTGTGTAGGAATTCCTTGGGGTTAGGCGGTCATGATATGACATAAAATTAAGGTCAGATCTGAGCCATTCATTAGTTATGGGGGGTAAAGTGGGCGGTAAAATTCATAAACAGCTCCATTATGACAAACCTACATTATATTTTTGGATTTTTTCTTCTTAATTTTCATGTAATAATCCATATCAAAACATTCATTAGTAAAATTGATTGAAAAAAATATTCCATTGTTGAAAAGTAGGTCATGGTAATTAAGCTCATTAATTGCGAATTATATTAAAGATGAACTTAATTTTCTGCCTTAATGCACATAAAAACAATACCTTTATTATGTGTCATGCTTTAGTAAGATTTATTTTTGAATACTTTATAGAAAATGGAGAATTAATTAATGGGAGGGGGCGGGTTCACACTTTTGACAACTTTTGGTTGATATCAGAGTTGTCTTATGTAATTATATTAGATAATAAATATCTAATAAATAAATGTTAAATTGTACTGCATTAAGAACTGTTTAAAATAAATTGCTTGATAAATGTAGAGATATTTAAACCAGTTTGGTACGGCTGGTTGAGCTTTAAGCTAAAATGGCGGGATATAATGCCATCCCCTGACATATACCTTGTTAAGGATCTTTGTGTCTACCGGTGAGTATACATGTGCACCTTGTCTCAGACAGTTCATATACCCTTATATATACAATTAATACGTGGAAACTACACTTCACAACCTCAGCGATTTTAGTATACTTTCTTGGTTTGACTGTCACTGATATTGTACATATAATTTAGACATATAATTGTAATTCAACTGTTGTTCATAATTTTGTTCATCCAAATTAAGGTTTTAATAAGGAGTGTTTTCTAAGTTTATGCCCTGTTTTCTTTTCTTTTATCAATATGCCAGTGCACAGGCAGTGCGCTTGTTGTAAAGCACAATATAAAGTAAGGCTCTGTTGTCTGAATAAAACAGACATTCTGTCTTACTTGAAAGCAAATATTAATGATGCCTTAAGGTTTGGTGACCCCGTATGTAAAAAATGCAGGGGAAGATACTACAATCACCATTCATCTACTGAACATCCTTGTAGCGATGTAGAGCACCAGCTTGAGTCACCTGAAAACAAAAAAATCAAACTTGACATTCCACGGGCTACATTAGGTGAATCTCGATGTTTCATTTGTTAAATGTTCAGAGAGGAATGTAAAAGTAAAATGGTAATGCTCTCAACAGAAATGCGAGTAAAGATTTTTATTAAGACAGGTATCCTTGTCCCAAACACCTGCAGATGTTGTTCTTCCCACATAGTGAATGGTGATTTCCCATCTGATAGTCTATCTTCACTCGCATATTCCAGCAAAGACACTGAACTGGATTCTTCTGAAATATCAGAGATCCTTTTGACACTTAGGGCAGCTGCTTCAAAGAAAAGTTGTTTAGACTTTGATTCCTCAGATGGATTAACTGATCAAGATTACTACCGTCTCACAGGTCTGTATAAAAATCAATTTTCTGACCTTTTACGATCAGTTAATCCCTCTCTTTACTCTACACTGAACAGAAGCGCAAGGACTGCATTAGCCATCCTGCTTGTAAAGTTGAGGACTGGCATGTCTTTATCAATATTAGCTTCTCTGTTCAACATGACAAAGAGAATATGTGGAAAATGTATTCATTCAGCTCGCCAAGCATTGATGACCCACTTCGTTCCTTCACACCTTGGCCTGCAACACATCACTAGAGAACAAGTAATTCAAAACCATGCAACGGTATTTGCAAGGAAGATGTTGTTTGCCTCTGGTGAAGATGTTGCTATAGCTGTTGCCGATGGCACATATATTTATGTTGAAAAGTCCAGCAACTATACTTTCCAACGACGCTCTTTTTCGATGCACAAAGGACGCCCTCTCCTGAAACCAATGCTTCTTGTGGCCTCAGATGGCTATATACTGTCTGTCCTAGGCCCATATTTAGCAGACGGTCGAAATAATGACGCCAACATTACAAAACACATGTTGAAAACTAACACTGAGAACATCAAGGATTGGTTTCAAGATGATGATGTTCTTGTCGTTGACAGAGGCTTCAGAGATGTGACAGAACTGTTGAATGATGCTGGCATCAAAACAGAAATGCCATTTTTCTTGCCAAAGGGGCAGAAACAACACACACATACTGAGGCAAACGAATCTCGTCTTGTAACAAAGGTAAGGTGGGTTGTGGAGTCGGCAAATGGGCGGATTAAGCAGTGGAAGACCTTGGGACATGTTTTGCCCAACACTCTCATTCCAGTTGTAGGTGATTTTGTGAGAATTGTGTGTGCAATTTGTAATGCTTTTCGCCCCCCATTTGCCTCTGATTCTCCCAATGACCTCATCATTGCTGAGCGAATGTTGGCTCTGTCAAAATGTCCCAATAAATTGCAAATTCAAGTTGAAAAAGAAGGTTTGGCTAGGAAAAGAGCCATATGGGTCAAGCTTGATGAGGCCAGTTTGCCTGACTTTCCTTAGCTGACAGAACCGGAGTTGAGAGATCTTACCATGGGAGTATATCAGTTGAAGCAGGCAAAGTCATATACCATGGAGCACTTGTCTGAAGATGAC